>NC_066566.1:5770177-5897677 GCF_024679095.1 Eriocheir sinensis | reverse complement strand
TAGGTGTGGTAAAGTTGGAAGAAGTTGAAGAGGAGGAGGGGGAAGTAGAGGAGGAGAAAGAGCAAGAGGAGGGGGAGGTAGAGGAGGAGGAGAAAGAGCAAGAGGAGGGGGAGGTAGAGGAGGAGGAGAAAGAGGAAGAGGAGGGGGTAGCGGTGGCGGTGGCGGTAGTGTTGCAGGAGAGGAGAGGAGAGGAGAGGAGAGGAGAGGGGGATCGTGGACATCTGTGCGGCGGGGACACGTTCATCACTACTTAATGGACCACTTTGTATATATGAACGCCACCTGCACCATTAAAAAGAGATGGAACACTCAGACGCGGCCAGATTCCCCCGTCCGCGAACCACCAAACGAAGAGGACGAAAACATCAAAATAGAAGATGCAAATTAAGGTATACAAAATCCAACGACAAGGACATTCAACGCAAAATAACCAGAAAATAAGTTCCATTATTGCTGTCACTAACATTATTTTTTTTCTATGTCCACTAGCAAAAAATACCCAAGCCATTGAGAGAAATAAATAAGTAAAAAGAACGTAAGATAAATATATGGATTACTGGATTGACTAAGAAATAAAATGACAGACAGAGATACAGAAAATGATTTGGCAGATGCAAGAGGAAGAGAAGGAAGAGCGACTCAGTAGGACGGAGAAGGAAGGAAGGAACGAAGGGAGGAAGGGAGTTATAGGAGGGAGGAGTAAGGAGGAGGGATCATAACCTATCGTGGTGAGCAGGAAGTACTGGCAGGAATGGGGGAGGAGGGGGTGAAAAGATGCTGTAATTGGTGATACTGAAGAGGAGGAGAGGGGAGAGGGGGGAGTAAGAGGGAGAGAGTGGTGGGAGATGGGAAGACGGGGGGTGGATGGCAGAAAGGCCCGGGGAGGAATAAGTGGACATAGTAATTTTGTATGGGATGGAAGAACAAGTAAGAGACCTTTTTGACAGCGACATCTGCGGCTCCAACGGGTACTGCTGCCATTGCTGATGATGATGATGATGGTGTTGTGTTGGTCTTACCTGAAAAGGGAAAGTACAACATGTTAAATATTTGCAAGTGTAATAATAATAATAATAATAATAATAATAATAATAATAATAATAATAATAATAATAATAATAATAATAATAATAATAATAATAATAATAATAATAATAATAATAATAATAATAATAATAATAATAATAATAAATGGTTTATTCATATGTTGGCAGCCATAAGGGTGAAAATACACAAAGTACAATGAGATTTATGTGATGAGTAATGGGGGAAGTAGGGATGGTGTGTTTGTCTGTGTGTGTGTGTGTGTGTGTGTGTGTGTGTGTGTGTGTACGTGTGTGTGTGTGTATCCACGGCCAAAATTAGCTCGATTAAGATACACACACATCCGCATTAACTTTTCACACGCCCCGAAATTTATAAAAAATAAAAAAAAACGCCCTCGGTGTTAATCATCCTCCTGCGGCTGGGCATGAACTGTAAAAAGCATGTTATCGAAAACTTTGAGCGGCGGACAAAAATGCAAAAACCAGTTAGTCCACTTGTTTGGCCTTTGAGCTCGGGCGTGTCTCTGAGGGCAGCGGTTATCGGCGTCAATCACTTATGCAGCCGAGCAGAGTAGAGAAAATATAAACATTGAGAGTAAAAAGATGAGCAGATGGCCGAAAAAATTACTGGCCCATTAACCTGTACTATGTTTGATGGTCAGAAGGAGGAGGAGGAGAAGGAGGAGGAGGGGAGGAGGAGCCGTAGGAAGAGGAGGAGGAGGAGGAAAATATGGAAGAGGAGTTTGAGTAGGAGGAAGAGTAGCGTAGAAAGAGGAGGAGGAGGAGGATGGAAAAGTAGAAAGACGAAGAAGAGTAGGAAGAGGAAAAGGAGGAAACAAAAAGTAAAACAAGAAGGAAGAGCAGGAATTAAGAGTAGGCGGAGGAGGAGGAGGAAGAAGAGGAAAAGCAGAAAGAGGAGGGAGAAGAGGAAGAGAAAAACGAGGAGGACCAGGAAAATAAAAAGGAGGGAAGAGTATGAAGAGGAGAAAAGGGAGGAAAAGCAAAAAAAAAAAAGGAAAGAGTAGGAAGAGGAAGAGGAGGAGGAAGATGGCCGATGAAGGGAGGGAAGAAAAGCATTATGATGATGAGTGGAAAGGAGGAGAAGGATGAAAAGGAGGAGTAATACAGAAAAGAGGAAGGAGAGGAAGAAGCGAGCAGTCTACTTCCAGTTTATCCATTTCAGACTCACTCCATGTAATCACCTCCATCCCATACATCACACTCGGCACTGCTACACTCTTCCACACCTCTCTCAGCACATCATACCTACATGCCCTCATTCTTACCGCACATACTGTCGCTGAATGGAGGACGGGTGCTGTGTGTTATGAGGACGCCATCTAGTGTGCGCAACAAACAGTGCGTGCCCTCGACTAGACTCAGACTCCCCGCGGCGTTGTGGTTTTATTGCGCCGCGCCATTAAGAGATCAAAGAAAAATTAGTCCTCTGTGGAGCAACAAGAGAAATCAGTTTAACTCCGGCAAATTAATGAACGCGGAAAAAAAGACTAAGCAGGGTGACACAAAGCTGAGTGTTAATGAATAATTACCACCATTACCATTACGACCATTATTACTACCACCACCATCACCCCTCCACCCCTTCTCCTCTCCTCCCCTTCCCCCCATTACTATTTTCTCTCCCTCACACATGTTTCCCTTCTCCCTTCCTTTCTTCCTTGATTTCAACCAGTTGCTCTCTTCTCCCACCCTCCCCCTCCCTTACTCTGTTCCCTTCTTTCCTCCCTCCCTCCCATCCTCTACCTCCATCACCTGTTTCCTTCTTTCACCCTTCCTCCTTCCTCCATGTCCTCACTTCCTCCCTTCTTCCACTTCCCCCAACCTCCCCATCCTCCATTCCAATCCACATCTATCTCCCCCCTTCCCTCCTCCCATCCTCCCCCTCTTACCATCTCTCCCCCTTTAACCCCTTTCTCCCTACCCTCCTTACCTCCCTCACCTCCCCCCCTCCCATGTAGCATAGCCCTGTGGTGAAGCTTGTAATTAGCTGAGCTGCCGACACTTACGTCATAATTGATCAAAGAGGAATATCTGGCATTAATATAAAGCAATTACCTTGTTTTGATGAGGTATATGTAATTATACGTACGCCAACACTATTAGATCACCTGCCCTTCAGCCATGGCAGGTTCGATTCCCTCTCATCTCACCTCTATCAACCCCCTCATTCGTCCCTTTGTTGTTACCTGCCTCACTCTCTCTGTTGTTTTGGTAGTTTTGAAGGCGCTGGCAACCTCTTCCTCCTCCTGCTCCTTCTCCTCCTCTTTCTTCTCCTGTATCCGTGGGTTTTTTTTTTACACCCTAAACCTTAACTAACAAATATGACATCCTCCTCCACCTCCTTTTTTTTGTTGTTGTTCTGCTTATTCCACGTTAAACTTATCCTCCACCTCCACCTTCCCCTCCTCTTTCGCCTGCTATATCTGTCGTTACTTTTCCTCTAAACTTTAACATTTGTGGCGTCCTCCTCCACCTTCTTTTTTTGTTCTTCTGCCTATTCCACCAACAACACTACCTCCACCTCCTCTTCCTTTTAGTTCCATCTGTCTGTACGGTAAATATCCCCTTTCCATCTCCACACTTCCTTCTCCCAGCATCACTTCCCCTCCTTTAACTAATCTATTGACTGTCCTCCTTTACCCATCTTTATACACTGCTTCCATCGCCCTTCCGCTGTCCCTTTCACTGTTACTCCCATCATTGTCATCGTCCCCAGTACTAGCCCCTCGACCACACTCCTTTACCCACCTTCCTATACTGTTCTCATCGCCCTCCCCTGACCCTTTAACCTCACCCGCCGCTGTCTCACGTATCCCGCTCACTCGTTTGCTCCTCCTCCTCCTCCTCCTCCTCCTCCTCTTCTCACCGCCACTCCGTTCCCCGACATGTATGTGGTCGAATAAATGGTGCGGGTGTTGTATCTTGTGGAAAAGGAAGATAAGTATATGAGTAAATGCATGGACTCTTCACTCCTCTCCCAGGCGGTGGCTGAGTGGATAGCCTGACTGCCCCAAGACGATCCAGGTTCGCGCCCCGCCCGGTGCCACACAAGCTGGGATATTTCAGTCACCGTCGAGTGGCCTAAGACTACCCACATGCTGTCCAGAAAACTACCTCTCAACCCGGACTCTAGATTCTAGGATCAAAGATGAATTCCGGAGGGCAGCATGAGCCAATGCAAGATGGCGCCACTATAAACATTTGCCTGCGCCACAACGGGCTGGGGGCGACCATCAGGCCCTACTACGAAACCTTACCGGTGCCACAGGCAAAAACGTAAAAAAAAAAGTATGTATAGTTGTATGGTTGTATGAATGACGTGGATGTTGTGGGCTGCGGTAAAGAATAGTAAACATATGGGTATATGTATCAAAAACATATATTTAGGGAAAACTGAAAAGGGAAAAACCAATAAATGATAACGTGAATAAAGAATGATTTCGGTCTAATAGCCGCTGTTAGGTGATGGAATGTAAATAGCTTAATAGACGGATAAAAAAATACACCAACAAATTACGACACTTATCTTTCTGTCGCTTCTCCTCGCCCCTCATTCCACCCCCCCACACTCCTCCTCCTCCTTGCCCTGCCACCATACCTTCCAACAACACCCCCTTCCACTGCCCCTCTCAATCCCTGCTGCTCCATGTCCTCCACTCCCCTTGTTTATCATCACCCCATTCATTACCCTGCCGCTGTCACTCAACGCCCCCCCCCCCCCGCATCAAATATCCTCGACCCCTCGCTGGCTGAGCTGACGTGCCCTTAAAGTCCTTGCCTTCCCTTTCTCTCATGACCATCGCCCTGCCGCTGTCCCGTCCATCCCTTCTCCCTTTACCCATCACTGTCCAGAGTTCCCATCACCCTGCCACTCCTCCCACTCCCTGCTTCTCCACACGTCCCACTTACGTTCTTATCTTCTTATGTTCTCTTACTCTCTGCTCTTCTTGCTCCACTCACTCCACAGCCATCAATCTCCCTCCACCCCTTCCTTCCCCCTTAACATGCCCCGCTGTCTCCTTCCCCCTCCTCACCCCACCGCCCCGCCATTCACCGAAATTAACCCCCCTCAACCCCTTCCCCGTCCTGCCCCTTCACATGCCCCCCTCGCCCTTTTTCACCCCTTCCCGACCATTGCCCCCTCACCCATGGCGGCGGGGCAGGAGTCACGCACCACGGGCCAGTCCACTCCATTGCGCCGCTGATAATCTCTTTTAAATGGGGCGTAATGGTGTCTGGCGGCCGTAACGAGGCTGCATGCACCGCGCCGCCCATTACCGCTTATTACCCGAGCCTCCGCTGAGCGACGGCGAGGGCAAGGTGCCGTGCCGTGTCAGCTCTTATTCCTGCTTATAATGTACTTTCTATGACTCTGCCTTCCAAGTCCTACTGCTTAAAAAACCCTGAAATCCTGCCATCGTATTCCTCCTACGTCATTTCCTTCTTATGATCCTCCCTTCCAATCCCTCTTTTTTTTTAACAGTAAAGGAGACAGTTCAAGGGTATAAAAAAAGGAAACATTAATGAAAAAAAAGCCCGCTACTCACTGCTCCTATAAAGAGTACAGAGGAGTGGCCGAAAGAGAGGTCAATTTCGGGAGGAGAGGTCACTTAAACTTCCATCATATGATTTAACCTTCATATCCCTCCTACTAACAACTCCCTATGATCCTCCCCCCTTCCTATCCCTCCTACTAACAACTCCCTATGATCCTCCCCCCTTCCTATCCCTCCTACTAACAACTCCCTATGATCCTCCCTTCCTATCCCTCCTATCTTAACTTCCTTTCTCTGATCCTCCCTTCCAGTCCCTCCTACTTACAACTCCCTTCCTATGATCCTCCCTTCCTATCCCTCCTACCTTAACTTCCTTTCTCTGATCCTCCCTTCCAATCCCTCCTACTTACAACTCCCTTCCTATGATCCTCCCTTCCTATCCCTCCTACCTTAACCTCCTTTCTCTGATCCTCCTTTCCAGTCCCTCCTACTTACAACTCCCTTCCTATGATCCTCCCGTCCTATCCCTCCTACCTTAACTTCCTTTCTCTGATCCTCCCTTCCTATCCCTCCTACTTACAACCCCCAATGACTCTCCTTTTCTACTCTTACTCCTGCTTAGACATCCCTTCCTATGACCCTTTCTTCCTATCCCTCCTACTAACACTTCCTTTCTATGGTTCTCCCTTAATTCTTTCTCTCCCTCCTACCTACGATTTTTTTCCCTTGATCCTCCTCTTCTTCTCTCCTCCCAACTAGCACGAACATCCCTCAATGCCTCTTCCCTCCTTCCCTACCCTGAAAAGGTAGATAGGTACGAACGAGGTTAGTAAATACACACACACACACGCACAAACACCCGCACACACATACACACATCATCATATTCATCATCACCATCATCATCATAAGTTCCCTGCCATCCCTCTCTGCCAGCTGGACGCCCCCTATAGCATTCCCAAGGTCCTTATTATTAAACGTACGAAGCTCTCTTTATTACTATTTCCCAAGGCCACGGAGAAGACTAGCAGTGTTTTCATGGGTCACTTTTCCCGTTCAGACTGCAGAGGTCGTGTATAACTATCGCTAGAATAACAAAACAGTCCACGAGAGGCTTTTCAAACAGGTGAACTGAGGGTGAGACGTTTAAGTACGGCCCCAAGACTCCTGTTCCGCGGCGCACTGTCTCCGCGTCCACACTCCCCGCCCCCTCTCGTCCCTCTTCATCATCCACCCCGTTAGTCAATAATGAGCCATTGATCACCTTCTGTTGCGTCCTTCTTTCCTTTCTTTCCCCCTTTCCATCCCTCTCTGTCTCTTCTACTCGGTCCTTCTCGTCCTGTGTCCTTTCCCTTCTTCCCCTCTTCTATCCGTCTATCTTCTACTCTGCCTTTCTCGTACTGTGCACTTTTCTCTTTTCCCTCTGTCTATGTCCTGTCTCTCCTTCTATCTTCTACTCCACCCTTCTCTCTCCATCTTCCCCTCTTCGTCGTCTCTTCCCTTCCCTTCCCTTCTTTCCCTCTCTGGACGTCCAAATCTCGCCGTCAGTCTCTTTGTCAGTCTCTCTCTTTTCCCTTTTCCCTCCTTCTATGTCCTGTCTTTCCTTCTATCTTTTACTCCACCCTTCTCTCTCCATCTTCCCCTCTTCGTCGTCTCTTCCCTTCCCTTCCCTTCTTTCCCTCTCTGTACGTCCATATCTCGCCGTCAGCCTCTTTGTCAGCCGGCCCCTATATATGTGTCTTTTACCCTTCCTATTATCCGTTTCGCCGTATTCCCTCTTTCCCTCTTTCTTTTTTAGCGGCTATCACTCGCTTTTCATGTTCGTGTATCCATATGTATCCGTCTGTCTGCCTGTCTGTCTTTCTCTCAGTTTGTCTTTACTTTATATATTGTTTGTGTATGTTTGTGCGGCCATAGTATATCATTTTATCTGGCTATGACTCGATTTTCATGTCATTGGCTCCATATTAAGCTGTCAATCTATGCACCTGGAACTCTTAAGCATTTCGACGGCCAAGAACACACATTTGACAAGGCTTCCGAAGGTGTTGTGGCCATTTCCTAAGGTACTTTTATGACCCTGGTGGTAGTGTGACCCTTCTTCTGTACCGTGAACCTATAAAAGCACTCATTACAATCAGATTCATCTCTTTTTTGGCCTTTGGAAATAGTTGATGTGAAAAGCGGCAGAGTCTGAGAATACCGACGCTCTCTATTTCTCCTCTACCCCCCTTATTGTCTGTCTGTGTGTACCTTTTCTCTCTACCTATGTCTCGCTTGTCATGTCTGCCCGCCTGTCTGTCTCCTTGCCTCCGTCTGCCTCTCCTTCCCTCTGTTTGTCTGTTTGTCGACTCTTCGTCAGAAAATGGAGGGATGACAGAGATTACAAATAAAAGCGAGAGTGTTCCCTTATTGCAGTTCCTGAAAGACCGCTCTCTCTCTCTCTCTCTCTCTCTCTCTCTCTCTCTCTCTCTCTCTCTCTCTCTCTCTCTCTCTCTCTCTCTCTCTCTCTCTCTCTCTCTCTCTCTCTCTCTCTCTCTCTCTCTCTCTCTCTCTCTCTCTTTCTCTCTCTCTCTCTCTCTCTCTCTCTCTCTCTCTCTCTCTCTCTCTCTCTCTCTCTCTCTCTCTCTCTCTCTCTCTCTCTCTCTCTCTCTAAACCCGCGTGCTTTTATCCGTATCTCATGTTGTCCACAGGCAAAAACAATTCAGTGTTAAAAAATCACCACCATTTCAGATTTCCCTTTTATCATTACCAGCCGGCCTTTGTATACGTATTTTCGGTGAATTTACTCTTTGTATTACCCGGCTCTTTTTATGCCCAGCGGCGACCCGCATCCATTAATATAAACTCATTACTTGGCGCTTGTCAACATCACTTTATTGCTGCTAACCCAACTTATGGCGCTCTGTCACAGTTTTATTATTATTATTATTATTATTATTATTATTATTACGATTATTGTTGTGTGTATGGTGAATGTGTGGTTTTATTAATATTACTCAGTGTGTGTGTGTGTGTGTGTGTGTGTGTGTGTGTGTGTGTGTGTGTGTATCAATATCCTACTTATTCATCTTCCACGCCATTCTCAACCCCACCAAATCAACATCGTATTCACACATCTTCCACTACTTCCTTCCTCCATCTTTCTCCATCACACATCAACTCTTTCCTCAGCGTCGATCCCTCCCCCTCTTAAGACGATATCCCACTCACATCCCTTCTGCAAGCGTTCCCACTCACCCCCTTCAACAAGTCCTTCCCCTCATGCCTCCCACCCACCTCAAACAAGGGGAGACACAGCCTGCTCACATCCCCTCCAACCCCCCTCCCGAGTCGATATAAGTCCATGCAAAGTCCCCACAACAATAACACTAGAGCGGCGCCAGCCTCCGGTAATGCAATAGACAGCATTACCTTCACAATGTCAATATTATCCTTCCGAGATGGTGGTGGTGGTGGTGGTGGTGGTGGGAAGGAAAGCCGCAACCGCCGCCACCACCAAAACTACTATTACTATCCCAACTACCATTACTATCATCTCCTCCTCCTCCTCCTCCTCCTCCTCCTTTGTCATCACTACCAAGGCATTTTTCATCGGTTCTAGCATCGCCTTCCCGACAAATAGCAATAGGCCTAGAGATACCTTACCCCCTCCACCTTATCCTCGTCCACATCCTCCTTCCTCCTCCTCCTCCTCCTCATTCTTTGTCATCACTACCAAGGCATTTTTCATCGGTTCTAGCATCGCCTTCCCGACAAACAGCAATAGGCCTAGAGTTACGTTACCCCCCCCCCCTCCTCCTCCTCCTCCTCCTCCTCCTCCTACCTTCACCACCATCACTACCCCATCTCTCCTCACCACCTAAGTGTATACAGATATAATATTATACATGTCTACATATACACCGCCATCACTACCACCATCTCCTTCCATACAGCACACCTCTCGCCACCATCATCACCACCATCATCACCATTTCCATTCCATCTTTTTCCGCCACCACGACCATCTTTCCATATCAGTTCATCCACCATCACTACCTCCATCACCTCCACCACCTCCACCGCAATACCACTCTTTCCCCACCACCACCCCGGCCATTTTTTTCCCACCACCATCACAACTTTTCTTTTCCTCAACAACGAACACTTTTTTTTTAGTCAGCTTCACCACCACCACAATCACCACCATCTTACCATTATCCCGACCACCTCCTCGTACCAGCCCTACCACCATCACCCAAGCTACCACTACCACCGACTACCATCAATTCCTTCCATACAATACCACACTTTCCCACCATCACCACGACCACCACCACCACCACCGCCTCTTTGCTACCCCCGCCATGGGAACGCAAAACTGTCATCGGCAAATACTTAACACGCGGCGAGGAATTCTTAGCCAATTGGTCTGATATGAAGTGCGTCCCCGGCTCCATGTTTTCTTTTGGTGTTTGGACTGTGCGCTCTTGCGGCGGGGAGAGGAACTAATCCAATTTGGAACTGTACAAAATGGGGAAAGTGTTTTCTTTGTCTCGATTGAATTTCCGCTCACAGGACACACAGGAGCGGCTCGTCCACCTCACCGGAGAGATATTTCGGAGGGGAGGAGGAAGGGGAAAGGAAGAGGAAGGGGATGGACACTCACGGCTATAGTATTAGTCTTCCCCTTTCCCTTCCCCTCCCCATTCCCATTTGTGGGTCTGGAGTAGGTATAAACCTCCCCGTTCCCTTCCCGTCCCCGGGGAGATATGCCGGCCAGACCAAGACCAATCTACACGTCATAATAATGTTGGCAGCACTTTCAAACCAATAATTATGGAAAACGAGACAAACAATGCATTTTTCACACACCATTGCATTATTACACATTATATATTATAAAATAAAAATAATTGTTGTTGATCTACACGTAAATATCAAGTAACATGGACAAGTTAATCTATGAGATAGGTTGGTATCCATGACTGTTCACAAACACGCGGGCACCCACAACGGGGTTGCCAGGTCGCGTCATTTATGTAATTTTTTTGTCTAAAATCTCGGTTGTCTCAAACAAATGCCTTTTTTTATGATATATATGTTAAGTGTTGCCATAAAAATGCCATATTTAGTCAGCAATCTGCTGTTTTCTGGCATTTTGGGGGACACTTATAAAGGAATCTTCAGGAAAAAAATGACCTTGTACAATATGAACCTTCATAGAACAAAGAGCAGTAGTATTTCCACCAATGTTGTATATCCTTCATGACAGCCTAATCAAAGACATACAACACACCACATTTTCTCTTATTATAGATGAGGCAAATGATGTTTCAGTTACTAAACACCTGTGCATGTGTGTTAGATACTTCGAGGGGATATGTCAAGAAACCTTTTAACATTACTTCCATTTACCTCCTGCACATCATCACCACTTTTCTTAGGCATGAAATCCTACTCTGATGAACAAAATGTTCCACTGAGTAACATTGTTGGACCAGTACTGCAGGGGCATCCAGTCGGTGCTGCTGTATATTTACAATCAAATGGGAACACCAGAGTCTTTACAAACTAAAAAAAAAATATACTACGTAATTTCAGTAAAGTGTCCGATATATTATGTCAAAAATATTCTGATACTTTTAAATACATTTCCTTCTATAATAACAAACAGAACACTATTTATTTATGAAATATACGAAGGGGAGGCTGCAGATGTCCTACTTTTCACCCCGCGGAGTCAACACTTTTTCGACCCCGTCCGCTCCCTCTCGGGGTAGTATTAAACAACCCCCCAACCACGCGGGGACGTTTAATGCTGCGGTTCATGGCCAAGGGAAAGGGAAGGGAAGGGAAGGGAAAAGGGATGGGGGACATTAATACTACGGCCGTCAACCTCTTCCTCCAGCCCACCCACCCAAAACCATTCCTGAAGAACACTCGCCGACATCAGTGGAGAGATATTTCGGAGGGGAGGAGGAAGGGGAAAGGAAGGGGAAAGGAAGAGGAAGGGAAAGGAGACTCAACCTTTTCCTCCAGCCCACCCACTCAAACCACCCCTGGAAGAACGCTCGTCCACATCACCGGAGAGATATTTCGGAGGGGAGGAGGAAGGGGGAAAGGAAGAGGGAGGGAAGACGAAGGGGAAGGACGCTCAACATCTTCCACAAACCCACCACCCACCCAAAGCTACCCCTGAAGAATCCTCGTCCACATAACCATAGATATATTTCGGAGGGGAGGAGAAAGGGGGAAAGAAAGAGGGAGGGAAGACGAAGGGGAAGGACGCTCAACATCTTCCACAAACCCACCACCCACCTAAAGCTACCCCTGAAGAATCCTCGTCCACATCACCAGAGAGATATTACGGAGGGGAGGAGGAAGGAGAAAGGAAGAGGAAGGGAAAGGGGAGGACGCAGAACCCTGCCTCTACCACCCACCCATCCATGACTCATCCTCAAGCCACTACAGATTTCTCAATACACTTTTGCCAAGATCACTCTTCAGGCTAGCAAGCGAGTGAGTGAGTGATTGAGGTTAGGCGCCGCAACAGCCAGGGTCATATGGCGCCTCTAGCAAGCGAGAATGACGAAAAAGATAAAACGCGGAAAACACTCGGTTTCATACTCAACAACAACCCAAAGTCTATAAAACAGCCCAAATCACCTCGGATTTCTTAATACGAGTAGTCTTGCCAATTTCACTCCTTCGACTAGCCAGCGAGAATGACGAAAAGATGAAGGAGAACACTTAACTTCACACTCACCAAATAACCCAAAGCCTAAAATATCGCCCAAGTCATCTGACCTCTTAGAACAATTATAGTTTTTCCAATTTCCCTCCTCAGGTTGACGTGTGAGGATGAAAGGAAAGGGAGAGATAAGTCAGCCCGAGTTGCCTCCACCAAAAAGGAAGGTCGCAGGTCACTCACCCCAATCCAACTCTCTTCTAGTCACCTTGTCACTCCCTTCACCTCTTGCACAGGGAAGGGAGATCAAAATAGATTACATAGACAAGAGCAAAGGAAAAAAGTAAACTCAAAGACACGGAGGCGTCAAAAGAATACATAAAACCGGAGGATAAACACAATAAAACACAGCACAAATAAAACCCTCGTGAGATCGACTTGTAATCATGGCCGGGCGATGAATGCATGAGCGGAGAGTCAAGGGCGAAGAGTCAATAGTCGGGGTGCTGCATCAAGTCCATTTACATAGATATTGACAGCGGGCCGAGACTCACTCTTCTTAAAACACAGAGCGAGGGGCCGAGGGGGGGCAGGAGGGGGCGAGAGAGCGAGACCCATATATACACGCCCGTTGTTGGATGTTCTCCCCAGCGCACGGCTGGTGAGAGAGCAGAGTAAACACCAGATAAACACTGACACCGAGGAGTGGGTGATATATATACATGGACGGGGCGGAGCTGCAGAGGGTGAGGGGAGCATAAAGAGTGCGTGTATATGAAAGCCAAGGGAGAAGTAAGCTGCTACCTGAGTCCTCCTGTAGGTTATGCATAGAGGGATGGAGACAGGCCGGTGAGAGAGAAAAAATAAACTAGATGGATATTGATACAGAGGAGTAGGGAGCATAGTAGTAGGTGTATAACTGTATATGAAAGCCAAGGGAGGAGTACGCTGGTTCCTGAGTCCTCCTGTAGGTTATGTATAGAGGGATGGAGACAGGCCGATGAGAGGAGAAAAATAAACTAGATGGATATTGATACAGAGAAGTAGGGAGCATACAGAGTGCGTGTATATGAAAGCCAAGGGAGGAGTACGCTGCTTCCTGAGTCCTCCTGTAGGTTATGCATAGAGGGATCGAGATAGGTTGATGAGAGGAAAAAATAAGCTAGATATTGACAGCGAGGTGTGAGTGATGAAAGCCTATGCACTGTGCAGTCACCATCACTATCACCATCTCCATTCATCATTTCCGCCACCACGACTTCCTTCTTTCATCACCACCACCACCACCACCACCTCCAAGCGAATTGAAAAAGGAAACATTAGTAAGTTGGTTGGTGGGAGAGCAAAGTAGGAGATAAAAACTAAAATGATTTATGCAAGTGTTTGAAGAGGAACTGTAAAGTTAGTTGATGCCGAAGTTGTTGCTAAGGTGTGATAATCCTAAAATTTGCGTTCCATGGTTGGTTAATGACGAGAATATCTTTACCATCGACCTTAACCATAATTGTTAGTAGTCTTCGGTATCAGGCCTTTTGTAACCTGGACACAGCCAATTGCATGTGTTTTGTGTTTCCAGGAACCTATAACCCGGTAGCAGCGCCGGGCCAAATTTGTGGCTTTACCGTGTAGCAGCGCCGGGCCAAATTTGTGGCTTTACCGTGTAGCAGCGCCGGGCCAAATTTGTGGCTTTACCGTGTAGCAGCGACGGGCCAAATTTGTGGCTTTACCGTGTAGCAGCGACGGGCCAAATTTGTGGCTTTACCGTGTAGCAGCGACGGGCCAAATTTGTGCCATGATATAAACCCCCCAAAATAGATGATACATAATCTTATCCCAAATGCTTTGATATATATTATGAAATGGTTCGTGTGAGGGGTGATTTTTTCTCATTTTTCTTGCTTGGAGGGACCATTAAGAAACATGATCACCGAAGCTACCGGGTTAATCAACGTCCTTGTTTGAAAATTGACGAAATCATCTGTCACCTGAAAGACATCGACAATCAACGTGTCATATTTTGTTGTACCGCTATTTATGTAAACACGCTGTGCTTGAATACCGTTTTTTGGTCCTTTAAATGGTCTGTGTGTTGAGCTGCGGGGAAGGCAACAGTGGTGGGTAGAGGGAGGAGGAGGAGGGGGGGGGGGTTGTGGCAGCGATGCTAAGCCACTCGGCAAACACGCGGCCTTCAGATATTCCGACAGACGTTAGGTAAACACAGACATCGCTGAAGTCGCAGAGCCAACAACAGTATTATATTCTTTTTACTCGTCCACTGCATAATCGGAAGTCTCCCCTCGTGTTCACGCTGCGCCGGAAGTGGCTTAAAGCAATGTTATCATTTGTTCACCTTCATATGCTTCAGTAAATGCATATGCAGTAGTAGCACAATCTAGCACGCGTGTAGGACTGTTGCTGTTCATTACGAGAGCAATGTAAAACTTTTAATTCATTTTCCACTTTCATTTCCGCCTACACGAGGCTTTATTGTGCCTCTACACCGCGTTCAGTACAGTCAGGTGTGTACAGGAATAGCGCAATCTACTAAAAATATGTGACTTTTGCTGTCCGTCCTTATAGCTCTGCAAAACCTGTAATTCATTTCCATTTTCTCTCTGCCGACAGGAGGCGCCGCACGCGTGTTCCCCCCGTGAAGAGGCACTCTGTCCCGCCCCTCCTGATGGCCCGCCTCACCCTAAATACACTCAACTCTCGCCCTCCACGCCCCTTAAATCAATCCCCGCTACTCTACCAACACACACGACGGGGAAGGGAACGACAAGAACTTTTTCTGTCATTTTTACTTCCCATTCTCAACACACACATGACAACACTAGAGATGAGAAGGGATGTTTATGCTTCGTGCTCCCCGTCCTCCCTTAATGCCCGGCGCCTCCAATCCTATCCTCACCATGCATGCAGATATTGAGGATGAGGAAGGGGAGAGGTGCCTATATTACCCCTTTCTCGTCCTTCAGTTACATACAAGTGCTGGGAATGAGAATGGAAAGAACTGGAAAGGTGTATAATGTTCTACTTTCCATCCCCCAACACACAAAATTTTCGGGTTGTGACGAGAACAGGTGACTATATTCCTCTCTCACTATCCACCCTAATACAAGTGATGGGAATATACCAAAAAGCGCCTATCCCTTGCTGCCCATCCTCCCAAGTAACCATAGTGGAAGGGCTCTCTGCTCCTACCCGCGCCCCACCTCCGCCCATCGCTTCCCATCCACTCCAAAGAAAACCGTGATAGGAATATAGAAAAAAAACAGCCTATCCCCTGCTTCCCATCCTTCTAATATAAACAGAGCGGAGGGGCCGACTGGTTCACCCCTCGCCCCGCCTCTATCCATCTCTTCCTATCCACTCAAACACCAGCGATGGAAATATACAAAAAACAGCCTATCCCTCGCTTCCCATCCTCCCAATACAAGCAGAGCGGAAGGGCCGGCTGGTGCGCCCCTCGCCTCGCCTCCGCCCATCATTTCCTCCACAGCCTGTCATCAGCGGGCCCCAAAACGCATTATTACAGCTTAAAACAAATAGGAAGTGGATCGCTGGCGGAATCCCTGCAGTGTGGACGGATCACCGGGGGCGGACAAGTAAAAGTTAATGTTTGCTCAGCCGCTGCTTTTATACTGTTGGGTGTTGTGTCGTTGTTGTTGTTGCTCTGGTTCGTGACTCTGTTGTTTATTATTATTATTTTTGGTTGTTCGCGGCGGCAGAGCGTTCAATGGTTGTGTTCGAGTTACTGATGGGACTAATGTTCAGCCCTGTGGCGGGTTTGAAACAGTTAAATTGGACTTGAAACAGAGTACAAAAGACAGAATGAGAGACAGAGACATAGACAGAGAAACAGACAGACAGAGCGTGCGTGTATGGGTTGATATACTTAAGTCCATCTGTGTGTGCGTTTATGAGTAGGTGAGCGTGTGTGTGTTGTGTACGTAACTGTGTGCGTGTATACCTAAGCCTGTGCGTGTACTTGTTTCATAGTGCCGCGCTCCCTCAATGCTTTCCCGGCCCTGCCCCTGCTGACCCCCCCCCCCAACACACACATACGGCCTGCCATTTCCGATCCTATTGCTGTGATAATGATAATGATGCCAGGCTGCTGCTGCTACTACTGTTGTTGCTGTTGTTGTTGTTGGTGGTGGTGGTGGTTGTGGTGGTTGTGGTTGTGGGGGTGGTGTTCTTATCGTTGCTGCTGTTGCTGTTGCCTTCCCCTCCAGAGTCACCAGCGGCAAGCACGCGAGGAAATAGAAAACCTTAACCTTTCTTCCTCCTCCTTCTCCTCCTCTTCCTCCATTTCCTCATCTTTTTCTTTCTTTTCTTCTTTTTCTTCTTCTTTTCCTCTTATTTTTCTCCTTTTTCTTCTTTTTCATCTTATCCATTTCCTTTTTTTTTCTTTTTCTTCTTCTATTTCATTTTCTTTTCATCTTCTGTTCCATCTTCTGTTTCATCTTCTTTTCCGTCTTCTTTTCCTTCTTCTTTTTCTTCTAGTTTTATTCAGCTTTTTCTACTTTCTACTTTTTTCTACTTCTTTTTCTACTTCTTTTTCTACTTATTTTTCTCCTTATTTTCGTCTTCTTCTTCATTTTCTTTTTCTTCTTCTTCTTCTTCTTCTTCTTCCTCCTCCTCCTACAGCCTTCCTGCAGAAGTGGTTAGCGCAGAGAGCATCAACTCCTTCAAGAAACGCATTGATCGCCACTTTGCTGCATCGGGAGTGAACTGAACGTATCCAAGAGTAGGTGCACAAGTGCTTTAATCCTTCCCTGCAAGCCACTCCTATGGCAAACGGGTTGATTAAATCACTGAAAGCAGGCAGCCTATTAAAGAGCCAACAGGCTTTCTGCTGCCTGCTAGTCCATGTTTCTATGTTTTCATGTTTCTTCATCTTTTCTTCTTTTTCTTCTTTTCTTCTTTTTCTTCTTCTCTTTCCTCCTCCTTCTCCTTCTCCCCTTCTTTCTCCTTCTCCTACTCCTCCCCTCTTCCTGCTCCTGATTCCTGAGAACATCAATAGTGTTTATAAATAATTAGCCGAGCCAATCTAAGCCTCTTCTTGTTTTCTGACTCATCCCTGTGAACTCGTAGCGTATTCATGTTAGATAAACCTCTTTTCTTCCCTTCACTTGTATTATAATTATCGGTGCTCCGTTCTTTGTTTTGTTTTTTTCAACGTGGGACAATATACTTTATCGTTGTGTCGCGATTATTAAGCACTTTTCAATATTAGCTTTTTCCCTATCTCTACTCCTAATAATAAAAATCAGTATTATTATTCAATTATTCTATTATTGTTAGTTTTTCACTGCTTTCTGAATCTCATCTTCTATTGGTAAAGTACTGTTCAAAATCTAAGTTCAGTTATATTATTCTTCCATTCTGTTATTCTATATTCTTTCTATTCTTCCAATACTCTGTTATTTCCTATTACCTTTCTAAATCTTATCTGTCTGCGAAGTACTTCTCTAAACCTTCTTTTTCTCATTGTTCGATTCCTGAGACCATCGTGTTATTTTTTGTGTTTCCTCCTAACTCTGTCTATCTTCCCTCATCTAGATTTTTTTAAGCGACAGTATCAGTTTTGTGCTTTGTTCCCTGAATATCTGTCGACGCTCATTCTTTTCCATTCAGTTGCGTCTATCAATGCCATTACTCTACCCTCTACCTATTAGTCATTTGTCATCAGTCAAATGCCTCATCTCTCTCTCTCTCTCTCTCTCTCTCTCTCTCTCTCTCTCTCTCTCTCTCCGTTCACCTTTGCTGTAGTATCCCGGCTCGCCCCTCCCCTCATTTCCTGCCAAACACCGCCCCCCCTCTTCCCTTCCCTCCCCTCGCGCCCCCTCCCCGCCGCCTCTCATTTCCCCTTTCCTCCCCGCGGCCCGAGCCTTTGACCCGACAACTTTGTTCATAAAGCCATCAACAACTTTATCTATCTTGACTGGTCTGCAAAACTGTCACTATTATCCCCTCGCTGCGCCCTTTGATCCCGCGCCTGAATTAATTTACCTTCATGTCCAAAAAAGAAAGAAAAAACACTATGTATAAAATATGTGTAACCAAGTTTATGCATGGAGCTTTAGTCTGATGCTGCAGGTTTTAAGGCTAGTCAATAACGTGGATGAAAAAAAGGAGCGGGAGCGGCCAGCCAGAGGGAGCCGCGCCGCTAAAGATACCAGCGCCGACGACTTCCTCCCCATCACGTGAGGGGCGCCGATCAATCTCCGAGCCGCCCCGACGCCGCGCTGCGCTGACTAATTATCTGTCCGGCGGCCATGAGTGCTGCAGACGACGACACACACACACACACACACACAAACACAAACACAAACACACACACATACACACACACATAAGCGGCAGAGGTCAGGGCACATTCCTTGACCTCCGCTGCTGCACTACAATCGCCTCCGCCAGACTATTCCAGGTACACCACCACCACCACCTCCTCCACCTCCTCCTCCTCCTCCTCCTCCTCCTCCCCTTCCTCCAGCTACCTCACAACTCAGCCCCTCGTCATAAAAATTTCGAATTAGCGAATTTTTCCACTGGGCCGGTTGATAAAACATCGACTAATACCGAAAATATCTGTTATTTGAGCCTTTTTTATGATGGCGATGCGCATTTTTTTCCTCGATTGTTACTCTTGCAAATAAGAATAAACGCCGCGGCTTGCCGGAGAGTTACAACGTGGCGAGTGTTTAACGGCGGCATATACAACACAAGACTATGATTGGTGTGTGTTTGGGAACCCTAAACACACAGACACACACGCACCCCCCACCCCCCCCCCACACACACACACACTAATTACATCAACAAGCAGATAAAAAACTAACACAAGGCTCATCCCTTCTTTTTGCGCCGGGCATCATCCAGTATTCAGCGCCATATATGGGTCGAAAAAAGCTTGGAATATCTTTTGTGTTTCAGGATAAAAGTTGTAAATTATAGGTAATCCCTCAGACGTGAATACGCAGCGAGCGGGCTTTGCTGATGCGAAAGTGGAGGAAAAAATTGACGATCACTTTGAAATTTGATAATAATACCGATATTCTTTAAACTACGGTATACGCAATAGGGAGAAAAACAAATGAACACACAGAGCGAGTACGGAATATATAGCAATCAAGAGTAGAGTCTGTATATATGAACATACGTTTGTAACATATAAATAGCTCCGACAGGCTTTCTCCTCTCGGCGGCATATAAGAACGTGATGTGAGAAGCGAAAAAATAGAAAATAATCGAAAGTAGAATCCGCAAATCGGCCCACCAGTTTGAAATATTTGAACAGCACCAACATGCTTTCTTTAATTGCCGGAATAAGAGAACGTGATTTGAGAAGCGAAAGAAATAGAAAGCAATCAAGAGTATAGAACCTGCTAATTTGACCAACAGCTTGAAATATAAGGATAGTTACGACATGCTTTCCTTTGAGGTATGTGAAAACGCGATATGAGAAGAGAATAAAAAACAATCGAAAATGGAATCTGCAAATTTGATCAACAACTTGAAATATGAGGATGGTAACGACATGCATTTCTTTGAGGTATGTGAAAACGCGATATGAAAAAAGATACAAATAGAAAATAACCGAAAAGAAATCTGCAAATTTCACCACCAATTTTAAATATAAGAATAGCTAGCTCTCGACATACGTAACTTTCCGGGATGAAAAAGAACGCAAAAAAATAAAAATAAAACGAAACATGTATATAGTAATCACGAGAAGAATCAGAAAACTATGTAACCATCTTGAAAAACATAAACAAAAGCCTACCAACCAATAACCTTTAAACTGCAGTGTAGGAAAACGCATTAGTCACATACATAAAAGACCATGATATTAAAACAAAAGCATAATCAAAGAGTCTGCAGGAACGAGAAGACGAGCTCATAAAAGGCCAGACAGAGAGAGAGCAAAGTTTCTCGCTCAAAAAGGAGGAGTTGCCGCGAAGTCTTTGTCGCACTTTTATGAAGATGAGGCGCCGGAAAATGAGAAACAAGAAATGCACGAAAAAAACACGTTCGCATGACAGTTGGAAAGGAAAAGTGCAAAAGTGGATGCGAAACTTGATAATAAGCTGATCAGTATTGAACCCAACAACACAACACGACACTATGCTCTCTCTCTCTCTCTCTCTCTCTCTCTCTCTCTCTCTCTCTCGCTCTCTCTTATTCTTTTTTTTATTTAAACATTATATTTCTGTACAAAAAGAGGTTCAAAATTACACTGTTTAGGTTTAACTATTTCAAGAGCCTGTGTATGGGACAAAATTAATTCTCTCTCTCTCTCTCTCTCTCTCTCTCTCTCTCTCTCTCTCTCTCTCTCTCTCTCTCTCTCTCTCTCTCTCTCTCTCTCTCTCTCTCTCTCTCTCTCTCTCTCTCTCTCTCTCTCTCTCTCTCTCTCTCTCTCTCTCTCTGTATCTATATATCTCTCGCCAGTTGCTATGAATAAACTGACACAAATATTGCTTGGTTGACGGTCCCCACTTTCCTTATAACAGCGATATTCTCACCGTCCCTTGAAAGAGCCTGTATGGATGTATTGATATGGAGCGCGATACGTATTCTTTGCTATACGCTGTTTCATTCGTTCCGTCTTTATCGGGGTTTTTCCACCGGACATGATATTTACTTGAGGATGTTTTGATAAGTATTTCGTGACTATATATTAATTCGGTCTTGAGATATTATGCTAACGGAAAAACAAACATGCAAAAAAGGTGAGCAAAAAGACTGACAAAGACGAAAATGTTATCTTCATATTTGGACCCAATACGCGGAGACGTTGAATTATGTGAAGAAAAAAAAAAAAAAAAAAAAAAAAAAAATAATAATAATAATAATAATAATAATAATAATAATAATAATAATAATAATAATAATAATAATAATAATAATAATAATAATAATAATAAAACAATAGTATATAAAAACCTCCAAAATATCTCCCCCTGTCCAATACTCCGGAAAATATTCAAGACGGTGCAA
Organism: Eriocheir sinensis; assembly: GCF_024679095.1. Classification (NCBI taxonomy): domain Eukaryota; kingdom Metazoa; phylum Arthropoda; class Malacostraca; order Decapoda; family Varunidae; genus Eriocheir; species Eriocheir sinensis. The sequence continues at coordinate 5,876,434 of NC_066566.1, read as the reverse complement.
TATAGACCTCCGTTATCAGTTACGTGTCTCCGAACATCTGTCTTCCTCTCGGGGCTGTCCTAGACTCAACCATCCCGCCTACACACACACACACACACACACACACACACACACTGACGAAACTGCCTATCTCGTGCATCTACCGTATCTATCTCTTTATGTCTATCTGTCTATCTATCTGGACTGTCTGAGGAAACGTATAGTGATATTGATTTTTTTCTTCTAATAGGTGAAGCATCGGGTGTGTGTGTGTGTGTGTGTGTGTGTGTGTGTGTGTGTAATGCAGAGAGACCGTGGTGGTGGTGGTGGTAGTTACTAATGGTGATGGTGATGGCGGTGATAGTGGCAGGAGTGGTGGTGGTGGTGGTGGCGGTGGCAGGGGCGGCAGGGGAGGTGACAGGTGAAATATCAGCCACGAGTCTTCTTCAATGCGCGGCGGCTCAGTCTGGCGAGCCCATCACTCTCTCCAGCAAGCAGTGTGTGGGAGCGATGCAGACGCCACACACGAGAGTTTATGGTCTGTAGCCTGCTGCTTTAGGGGGACAGAGGGAGGGAGAGCAGGGGAGGGAAAGGGAGGGAGAGGAAGAGGGAGAGGTAGAGGGTGAGGGGCGCTGCTTTAGGGAGGGAGGGTGGGAGAGGGTGAGGGTGAGGAGGGATGCTTTAGGGGGAACTAGGCGTCGAGGGGTGAGGGAGGGAGAGAGGCGCTGTTCCCTTAACGGCGCCCGCATGACTCCCAATGTCTGAGAGCACCCGCCCGTAAGCAGTGTGCGGCGGGGCGAGGCGTGATGCGAGTGGTTCATTTTGCCTCGTCAGATATTACTTTTTTTCTCTTTCAATTAGTTAAACACAATCACCGCCGACACAAAGATCAAGACGAGAACACAGAACAGTATAACGGGTACCAGCACCGCCACGAGACAGCTTAAGTCTGCAAATACTAAACGGCAATGAAGCTAAAATGAGAAAATCTGATTCGTCGGTGGGAATTGAAAACAGACCTTTAGGCGGGAAAGAAGAGGAAATGAGTAGGTGTTGGGAGAGGAGGACATGTAATGATATAAGGGTGTGACTCTGGTCTTCGTAGGATAGAGAAGTGCTAAAAGTCTTGGTGTATAAAGTGTTGAGGGAATAGATTCTTTGGCATGAGCGTTGTATATTCATTTTTCGTATGATGGGAAGTGGCCGGGAGAGAGAGGACTTGTGAAGTAAAAGCAGTCAGTGTGTAAAGCGTTAGAGAAAAGGTTAAACATGAAAGTTAAACAGAACTAGTAGGGGAAGAGTTGTTGCGGGGCCACGAGTCTGTTACTACGAAAATTATGAACTAATAGCGCTGTAAGAGTGGCATGAAATTGGTACTACGAGGAGGTTGAGGACCAGCGTCAGGCGAGGGACCATCTGGCCAAACGAGGCTACTCCTGCCCCGCTGTGCCCTGCTTTATGTCCGCTAGTCATCACGCTGATGGTGGCGGCACAGACAAGACCCTGCTAAACGGACCATTGTACCGAGGTCGCCAACGAAGAGCCACAAACCCTCCAAGCGACACGCGGAGCACAGGCTAACGAGACAGAACAGGCGTGGTATGATTACATTAAAACTGAGCCAAGACATTAATTTGCCCGGCAGTCACCACATAAACAGGCCGCTATGCTGTGTCCATCACATGACAGCCATGCACTCCGTTAAAGGGTAATTTCATCTCAACCATGCACGCTGACGGTGGGGCTTTCAGCAGGCGGCGGCCAGGCGACACACACCCAGACTGGCTCGCAGCTTGTGACTCTCTAGGCAGGCGTTCACAGCCGCTACGTCAATGAGTGAACCAGAGGCGTCGAGAATTTATAGAAGGCGGACAAAGGTTCCTCTAAGTGATCCTATGCTAAGGCGGACGCAGATCACTATATCACCCAGGTCATGACCCTTCAAAGTTTTCGGCCTGCAGGATAGACAGAGGCACACGGGCGCAGGCACAGCATCAGCCTGATTCTTTACTGTCCAAAAACCCGGAGTGGGATTGACGTCTGGCCAGAAATTCGAGTCACTGCGGGTTCCCAGAAAATATCCTCAAAGCCATTAAATTTTCCGGCATTGTGGGTCAGCCTTTCCGGGGAATATTAATTTACGTGAGACTCGAATTTTTCTTCAGTCATTTCTTTTAGTTTGCTGCCGACCACACGAAAAACTTGGGCTAAAAATAGAATTGAGATTTTTCGCGTCCAAAAACCTGCTGAAAAGACGAGGGCTGTGTCGGACTACGTATACCCGGCAATCACGATATGCACGCGGGCACGACGGGGGCTGCGGCGAGGGGCTACAAGGTCCATATTCTTAAACGTATCGGTCTCCCATCATATACGTCTATTTCCTAAGGTCACAGAGAAGATCAATCGGGTTTTCAGGGGTGCTTTTTTTCGTTCAAGATGCAGAAGCCATGTAAAACTATCTCTAGCATCACAAAGCAGTCCATGGAAATCCCAGCATCTTCTACGAGAGGCTCTTCAAACAGGGGAACTGAGGCGCTGATATGTTTGAAAATACAGGTTGTAATACGTCCTATGAGAAGCGTGAGGCCTCAGCTGATACAATTCTGATCAACTCCCGGTAGCAACTCACTCTGGCTGCCCCGAGCGCCTTGTCCTGGTTAAAATTATTCGAACCTTTCACTGTCGCTGCGCATTTTGATTTTACAAGCATGAACACCTTAGGGAGAGTGTGTCGCTGGGCTCGCTCCAATGAATAATGAAGTGAATAGGTGATGGGGGGGGGGGGGGTTGAGAGAGAGAGAGAGAGAGAGAGAGAGAGAGAGAGAGAGAGAGAGAGAGAGAGAGAGAGAGAGAGAGAGAGAGAGAGAGAGAGAGAGAGAGAGAGAGAGAGAGAGAGAGAGAGAGAGTGAGAGAGAGAGAGAGAGAGAGAGAGAAGGAGAGCTCGACGAGGAGGAGTGACAAGGAGTGTTGCAGGAGTGTTGTGTACGACTTGACGATGGCGAAAGACGGGGATGGAGGACTGAGAGAGTGGAGGGCAAGGTGTGAATGCGGGTGAAGGGCAAGGCGTCGCGGGCGGTGAACGGCAAGGAGGGGCAAGAAGCAGTGAAGGAGGTGGGTAAGTGACGAAAGACGGAGAGGGAACATTGATGGATTGTAAAGATGACGGGAGGAGTAGGACCAAGTGTGACTGGTGGAGAATGAAGAAAGTATAGTTTGGATGGACGGATGGAGGATGGAGTGAAAAGGTTTGGAGAGCGGAGGGACGGAGAGTATTGTTAGAGGGCAGTGTGGAAGTGGCATTGTGACATCCTCCACTGCTTGCTGATCTGTGCAAGCGTTGAGAAGGAAAGAGGCGGCGATGGTGACGGGGGTCGTTAATAATAAGAGAAACATATAAGTCATAGGTGTGGGACAACAGTAGTAGTAGTAGTAGTAGTAGTAGTAGTAGTAGTAGTTAGAGTTGGGAAAGATGATAATATTACTGACTTTACGACAACTATCAACGTCATTTTCGTGGTAAAAACAATCCGTGACAGGGCTCCAACAGCGGTAGGCACCGTGCCGCGGGGCAGACAGGCGGGTAATTGGCCACCTAGGGGCTGGACACGAAAGGCTCGTCCAGATTACAACGTGAAGTGGCGCGGCGAGCACCTGTGTCCCGCGGTGCTCGAGTCCCTTCACCCGGCTTGATTTGACAGCCAGTCAGCCTTACCTGTCCACCAGCCTTGACCTTCCCTCTAGTAGTCTTCCACCGCCTAGCTTTAGCCGCTCCCATGGACAGCCTGCAACCCTGACCTGAACATTATAATTGCCAGCCATCTGTCCCTCATATGCCATCAGTCTAACTATCCTTAACCACTCACTCGGCCAGCCAGCCAGCCAAACTTGTTTACTAATCAGCCATCCATCTAGCTAGCCTTGACTGCTCTTCAACACAGTCAGTCACATATCACCCTAACCTTACCACTTTCAAGCAAACATTGACTCTCCTCTTACCAGGTAACCAGTCTATACCAAAGGCTATGCTTGACTGTCAGTCGGGCTTCTCTGTTATTCAACCAAACCCGCCCTCACTTGCCCCACTGCCAGGCAGCAACTACTATGGAATGCAGTACACTTGTTTGCCTACCCCTCTAAATCACTCTAATATTGCTTCCAGACATAAGTTGCCTGAATTCCTGAGTAGGACGTACACAACTAACTTTTAAGTATTAAGCACATTCAAACATCGTGAGAAAAGTGTGTGTGTGTGTGTGTGTGTGTGTGTGTGTGTGTGTGTGTGTGTGTGTGTGTGTATACGCGCGCGCAATTTTTTTTTGTTACAGTACACACGGTGTGTGTGTCGAGGCATAGAGGCGTGGAGCCCCCGGAGGCCTCCTTCACCTGGCGGCGCGGAGCAATTAGCAGAGTGACGCGCCGCGTAAATTAATCAAGAGCAAATAACGTATTAACAAATGGTGACGTGATGGCCGTAATAAATAAAAGTTTTCTGCACGCTGTGGCGGCCATAATGGAAGCTTTTCCAGAAAACTCACTAATTGAGATTTTAACAGATTATCGTTTGTGGTCTCGCGTAACGACTTGCCGGAGCCACGAGACATCCAGCCGACTGGCGAAGCTGCTTCAGTGAACACCCACAGCGTAAAAAATACCATACAACAATTAGAACTAACAGAAAAAAACAATTAATCAGTAATATAATACGACAAAACACCCAAACGAACATAAGAGGACATTAAACTCAACAACACAGTAGTTTAACCTCAAGTATTAAAAGCCGTCATAGAGACACCCACATCATGGTCACGTCCAATCCCCGTGGCCGCAACACAAGTACACGATGAGGGGGCAGACCAGACCCACACAGACATACGCGCCGGCCGAATCCCTGCACACAGACGCCCCCGGATCAGCCACCCCCTCCACGGCCGCCTTAGCTGTGTCAGGAGGCGCGGCGCCCTCAGTATGTTCGTGGGCGCTGAATTTTTTTTACTCCTAATTTAAAATTGATTTAATTCAATAACGCTGTCACAAATCTCAATTCAACAGATTTTGGCTAATTGGTTACTAGCTTATTAATATTATGATGTGCCCCAGGTACGGGACAAATTTAATTTAGGATATGAACGTTTAATTAATGGGTGGCCGGTGCGGGCAATTTGAAGGCGCGCGTTTCAAAGCCACACGCCGCGGCCACTCACATCACTCTTTGGCGCGCAAACATAAACAAGCCAGCGCGGACCCCAGCCTCTCCCCTACCCCCCGACACCACCGACACCACAGGTCACCCCCACAGCCATCACAGGACACTACACCACCACCACCAGACCCCCAATATATCACTACCCCCACAATCATCCTCTCCAAGCTAACTTACGCCTCCCCAGCCTGGTTTCCATCCCTCAACACCACCCAGCGCCGCCAGCTTGAGAGGGTACAGAAGTGTGCGTGTAGGCTTTTCTTGGGCCCGTCTTACTCCACCTATGACGAGGCCCTTGACGCCCTACACCTGCCCACACTTCAAGACCGCTACCAGCACCTCCTCCAAAAGTTTGCGGTACAACTACTAAATCACCCGCGCCACCGTGACCTGCTACCAGACACTGCGCCTCCCTCTCGCCATGCCGTCACACACAGCAATTTACTGATACTTATATGTGCGAGGACGGAACAAGAAGAGCCCCATCCCTAACACTGTAAATTTAATAAACAAGCAGTAACCATATGAGATTAATATTCATATTATATTAGATTACTTTATATTATAAAATTTAAGTTTATATTTATATTTTATGTACACTAATGTACTTATGTTTAACATGTAAATTTTCAGCCTCTGGCTCCTCACCATATGAATAAACCGTTTATTATTATTATTATTATTATTATTATTATTATTATTATTATTATTATTATTATTATTATTATTATTATTTACATAGCACCACACTGCCACTATCACCACATGACACTACCACGGACGCCTGCCAACGCCTCCGCCATAAGAGTACCGTCACGAGCCAATATATTACTAGATCAGAAGGTGGACGGATACTGACAGCGGCGGGACATCATCTGACTACACGACAACGACCTAAGTTCCTCCACAAAGCACCATATTTTAACATCTCCGTCTTCCCTGCTATAGACACTTGCCTGCGCCACAACGGGCTGAGGTCGACTATCAGGCCCTACCCAAGATCGAAATAAGTACTTACTTCGATCTTGGCCCTACCAAGAGAGCCTATAGGCACCACAGACAAAAAACAAAACAAACAAAAACGGAAAGACAATACCATAGCGCGGCAGTGTTGAAAGCGGCTTTTTACTATTAAGATAATATTTTGGTATCCATACACCCAGGGACAAGTTGTTTCAAAAAGTGTCATATATACTGGTGCACACGTAAAAGAGAGAAAAGTACAGAGCAGCGATACTGCGGTGCTGGCAGGAGCGTGGCACTGTGAGTAATTATGTGATATTTTACCCGTTATACTCTCCCTTTGTCGGACATCACTTGCCAAGGTGTGTAAAAATGATAAATAATCTTGGGGCTTTACAATGCCATGGGAACAAAGGAGGGGACTAGAAGGCTTTGGGGCAGCAGGACCAGCCTCCGGCAGGCCTCGGCGGCTTACTGAGCGCCTCGATTGTTCCAGCAGGAAATAAGGACTGGATATGATGCTATTAATGACAGAAAAGGTCAAACGCGGAAGCCAGTGCTTAGTAATTCTTGGAAAGAGAAATACTCGGTCGAGCTGGAAAAAGTAAAGGGTTTAATTGAGCCAGCAATGTAAAACACAAATGTAAAGTGGTTATTCTGCTCTAATTAGAAAGACTAATTAAGGGTGAAGCATGCTGTTATTTGCGGAAAAATAAATATTCTGGTTCAGGATTATGAGAAGATATCGAAGACATGTTGGACGAGAAGCGTGTGAGCGAAAAAAGACAAACACACACAGGTACGCGCGACACAACCCACGGCGACAAAGAGGATGGACGATAACGATGAACAGGAACAAAAATAGAACAACTCTTTATCATGAAAGGTGTTTAGAAATTTAACGTTATCAAAAACTTCTGTTCAAAATCATTACAGAGAAATCAAGAAAACTAGAACTATGCAACAACAGTGGGTAATATTTTGACAATCTCTCTCTCTCTCTCTCTCTCTCTCTCTCTCTCTCTCTCTCTCTCTCTCTCTCTCTCTCTCTCTCTCTCTCTCTCTCTCTCTCTCTCTCTCTCTCTCTCTCTCTCTCTCTCTCTCTCTCTCTCTCTCTCTCACACACACACACACACACACACAAACACAAACACAAACACAAACACAAACTCACACACACACACACACACACTATTTCCTAATGAAAAACAGCTTCAGATTCCGTATTCTATTACGGGGGGGGACCAAATATGTTTCCCCACTTCTAGTGTCTTGTTGGCTTTAACACTTTCTTCTTTAATTGACATCCACCTATATGTACATACATGCATACACACATTCAGCAACACCATCCTACTATAACTTAACTACGCTCACGCCCTCAGACTCATCAGACACTTATATTCTTAATAAAACCAAAGACACAAAACGGTCCTCTGCAGCGTCTCCTTCGTGGTGACGCCACGCGAGCAGGCGCTGAGAGGGGCCGGTCCGGCGGGCGAGGCGCCGGCCTGCAGGTGCGCCGGGGTGCCCTTGGCGGTGCCGATGGGGGGAAAGTAGCCACGTGGAGGTCTGTGGACGCGAAGCATCCCCGCGAGGAAGGGACCCCACAGTGATGGCGGTGCCAATGGGGGGGGGAGGTACCATAGATAGAGTTATAGGTAGGAAGTGTTCGGCAAGGGGGTCCCTAGACGACATCTTGCATCTATGTCGCTCAGGTTCACTGCCTTCTACCCGGGTCTTCTGCCTGAACACAAGTTCTTTGCAGCTTGTGTTGAAGCGGAGCACTGAGGGGAGGCTGCGAGCATGATGGACAGGAATGGAAGATGGCGAGCGGCCGACACTCCCTGTCCAAGGCTCTGTGTGGCGGTCTGCGGACGCGAAGGATCCCCGCGAGGAAGGGACCCCACAGGGGAGGGAGGGGGGGGGGCATAGATGTAACGGTCTGCGTACGGAGCCCGTGTATGTCGGTAAATGTGATAAATGACATAACCTGCACCCCTTGTATGTCGGTAAATGTGATAAATGACATAACCTGCACCCCTTGTATGTCAATAAATGCGATAAATGAGATAACCTGCACCCCTTGTATGTCAATAAATGCGATAAATGAGATAACCTGCACCCCTTGTTTGTCAATAAATGTGATAAATGAGATAACCTGCACCCCTTGTTTGTCAATAAATGCGATAAATGAGATAACCTGCACCCCTTGTATGTCAATAAATGCGATAAATGAGATAACCTGCACCCCTTGTATGTCAATAAATGCGATAAATGAGATAACCTGCACCCCTTGTTTGTCAATAAATGCGATAAATGAGATAACCTGCACCCCTTGTTTGTCAATAAATGCGATAAATGAGATAACCTGCACCCCTTGTATGTCAATAAATGCGATAAATGAGATAACCTGCACCCCTTGTTTGTCAATAAATGTGATAAATGAGATAACCTGCACCCCTTGTATGTCAATAAATGCGATAAATGAGATAACCTGCACCCCTTGTATGTCAATAAATGCGATAAATGAGATAACCTGCACCCCTTGTATGTCAATAAATGCGATAAATGAGATAACCTGCACCCTTGTATGTCAATAAATGCGATAAATGAGATAACCTGCACCCTTGTATGTCAATAAATGCGATAAATGAGATAACCTGCACCCCTTGTTTGTCAATAAATGCGATAAATGAGATAACCTGCACCCCTTGTATGTCAATAAATGCGATAAATGAGATAACCTGCACCCCTTGTTTGTCAATAAATGCGATAAATGAGATAACCTGCACCCCTTGTATGTCAATAAATGCGATAAATGAGATAACCTGCACCCCTTGTATGTCAATAAATGCGATAAATGAGATAACCTGCACCCCTTGTATGTCAATAAATGTGATAAATGAGATAACCTGCACCCCTTGTATGTCAATAAATGTGATAAATGAGATAACCTGCACCCCTTGTATGTCAATAAATGCGATAAATGAGATAACCTACACCCCTTGTATGTCAGTAAATGTGATAAATGAGATAACCTACACCCCTTGTATGTCTGTAAATGTGATAAATGAGATAACCTACACCCCTTGTATGTCAATAAATGTGATAAATGAGATAACCTACACCCCTTGTATGTCTGTAAATGTGATAAATGAGATAACCTACACCCCTTGTATGTCAATAAATGTGATAAATGAGATAACCTACACCCCTTGTATGTCGGTAAATGTGATAAATGAGATAACCTACACCCCTTGTATGTCTGTAAATGTGATAAATGAGATAACCTACACCCCTTGTATGTCAGTAAATGTGATAAATGAGATAACCTACACCCCTTGTATGTCATTAAATGTGATAAATGAGATAACCTACACCCCTTGTATGTCAGTAAATGTGATAAATAAGATAACCTACACTCCTTGTATGTCAGTAAATGTGATAAATGAGATAACCTACACCCCTTGTATGTCAGTAAATGTGATAAATGATATAACCTGCACCCCTTGTATATCAGTAAATGTGATAAATGAGATAACTTACGCCCCTTGTATGTCAGTAAATGTGATAAATGAGATAACCTACACTCTCTTCTGATTGGTGGTCATTTTTCTCGGATACTCCCTCTCTCACCCCTCCCTCCCTCCCTCTATCACCCCTCCCTCTCCCTCCTCATTATCTCTCCCTCTCCCCAATTCTCCCTCCCGTCCTTCCCTTTCTCCCTTCCCCCCTTCACCTTCCCCCTCCCTCTCCTTCCCTCTCACCCTCTCTCCATCCCATTCTCCACCCCATTCTCCCTCTTCCTCTCCGTCAAGCACCACATTCCACTATGAAAAACCTAACCGGCAAAGAATCACCCAACCACATCAAATGAGCCGCGGTGAGGTTCGAGGGCCCGCGGGGAGATAGCAATAATGTACACAACGGTGCAGTATCATCTTGCTCACAGACAAAGGAAAGGAAAAAAGGAAGGCCCTCCCCCCTCCCCCGAGTAAATACAGCCACTTCCTCTTGCCTGACCTTACGCGGGATTGAACTAGAAATTAATCCAAGTACTTGAGGAAAAAAGAGTAAGGCTATGATCCCCTGTGTTTTATTTTTGATTAAGTGTTTTCGTTGTATTCACTATAATGAAAATACACTGAAAGGATTTATTTCCCTTGCTCTCCCCGAGACTTAGGACTCCAAACAAGCAAAGATACAGGAAAAATGTAATGTTAGATAATGCAAAAATCATGCGAGTACATCAAACGAGGAAATTAAAAATGGCATAGTAATTGCTTTTTTTGATATCTCACTGATCCCCCTTAACCACTAATCTTTTATGACTCAGTGAAAGTAAAATATTAGAACCTAACGACTCCTCAAAAAGCCAGTTGGTCTATAGAAGCAGGGCTCTTGAAAACCAAGTATGACCTATCCTCTTTACCCATGACTTGTCTAACCCACGCAACATTTGTCCCACGCCCTTCCACACCTCTCCTCCTCTTACCCCGCCACGCACACTGCTCACTCAGGGACACGGTACCTGCAGAGATGAAAAGAAGCAGGTATAAGTTAAAGAGCCTTGTCAGAGTATATTAATGAGCATGATACTAACAATATCAATAAAGATGGTGATGTTAATAATGAAAATAATAATAGTCGAAGTAATAATACAAACACTGGTGGTAATGGTAATAATGATAGCAGTTATGATAATACTAGTGATACCAACAGTGATGATGATGATGATGATGATGATAGTGTGTGTGTGTGTGTGTGTGTGTGTGTGTGTGTGTGTGTGTGTGTGCCCTTCACCCCTCACACTCTGGCCTCCCACACGCCTCCCAACCATGCACAATTTTTATCTTCAGCTTCACCGCGCATCGCCCCTTATTTCCTTATTCATCCGCCAATCGTTTATTCCTCGCTCTGGCAAACCCATGACTGCTCTCCTTTACCATCGACTCGCTTACCTTCCGCGAATGGCTCGTATTTCCTGACACATTGCACACTTTTCCTTCGCTCAACAGGTAAATCGGCTAATTGTGCTCCATCTGCTCACTGATGATTTACTTTTGCCATTCGATATCTGTAGTTTTCCTCTCTTATATTTTTCGGTGCGTAAAATCCCACCTTCCCCCTGCGTCCGCCCTTTCATCTGTCCGGAGCCCTCTGCCCCCTCAGCGAGCGTCGAATAATCAAATGAAACAATTAATTACCGTCAATAATCTATGTATTACGCCCTCGGATTTTCTGTTCGGTCGGCTGCCGAGGGATAGCTAAAAACTGGGTCACGTATTGGGCAGTGGAAAAGTGGAAGAAAAAAGGCATATATGTATCTGATGCAAGCACAGAGGAAGATTATAAATGCAAGTTAGAAGGACTTTTAGATGATAAGGGAGGTGGTAAATGAGTAGTATTAAGAAGTAACCATTTGTAGGTCGTTGGGGCCCCTGTGGTCTCCCTACATCCTTGTGTATCCATGTGGCTTTGCGATCATCGGTAAACAACTGAGCTGGGAATGTCGGAAAAGAAATTAATGGGAAGGGATGGGAGGAAATGGTAGGGAAGTGATAGAATGGGAATGGAGAGGAAAGGAAGAGAAGGAAAGGGAAGGGCAGGGGAGGAAAAATCAGGAAAGGGAAGGGAAGGGAAGGGAAGGGAAGGGAAGATAAGAAAAAAGAAACGGAAAGCAAAGCAAGGGAAGAAAAGTGAGGGACGGGAAGGGAAGAGTAGGGCACACGAACACTCGGGGCGCACAGCAATATCAGGAAAGGGACACACTGCGCTACACAATATTTCAGACTAAATTTGTACAGCGGCTTTAGTTTTGTTGAGCCACCCTCCCCAGCACGGCGGTGACGGGCCGAGACGAGCACCGCCAACGCCAGGGCCAGGCGGGGGAAGGGCAGGCTAATCTGATCTTACAGTGACAGCTCCGGAGGCACCTTAGTGAGTATGCCTCCCTACGCACTTCCTAATTCACATACACGGCCTCCATGACCTACCTCGATAAACGCGCGGACACACAAACATACATTCATAGACACACACACACACACACACACACACACACACACACACACACATACACACACACACACACACACACGCGCGCGCGCGCAATCCCCCCTCCCCCTTTCACACACTCACAAGCGCACACACACACACACACACACACACACACACACACACACACACACACACACACACACACACACACACACACACACACACCCACACACACACACACACACACACACACACACACACACACACACACACACACACACACACACATGCCCCCCCTCCCCCCCCACACACACGCAATCCCCCACCCCCCTTTCACACTCACACACACACACACACACACACACACACACACACACACACACACACATACAAACACCCACGCAACTAACCCTCCACACACACACACACACACACACACACACACACACACACACACACACACACGCGCGCGCACACACACACACACACACACACACACACACACACACACACACACACATACAAACACCCACGCAACCCTCCCTCCACACACACACACACACACACACACACACACACACACACACACACACAAACACACATGCAAACACCCACACACACACACACACACACACACACACACACACACATGGAAACACCCACACAACTTTCCCTTCTCGACACACACACACACACACACACACACACACACGCACACACACAGTACATTTTATATGGAAACAAAAATTGCAACAATTGTTGTACTGTTTCTAAAGAAATTTTTGGCTTAGTGAGGATTTCTGAAAAAAATGTTTCATGTCGTTGTACAAAATACGGTACACCTCTACATACACTGACGCAGCAGAGAAAAGGCGAAAATTCTGCAATCGTACACTGCGTTGTTTCAGGACGGTAGTCAAAATTACAAAAATACTTCGTGGAATTTCGTTAAAATTATCAACAAAATTTTGATTCGAAAGCTTCAGTCTCATTCTTCTCTCAAGAAATGTCACAAAAGTTTTAAACACAAAACAGACATTGCTGTAATCCGTTATCTGCTCGCATTTATTTCGCATTTACTAAACGAAATGGTTGACCTCATCCACTCGTTCAGGCTAACTCACTGCTGTACTCCGCGACAGAGGCTGACCCTGGATACCCTCCCGAGCGGCATCCCGCGGGCGCGTCACTGAGCCGCCAAGGGAACCACTCGTGCCCTCAAGCCCCTGTGTTTGGTAGCACTCGGTGGCGGCCACACATTCTGGCAGCAACGTTTAGTGAAGCTAACAACGTTACATAAACATCTGCTACAAACATATATATATATATATATATATATATATATATATATATATATATATATATATATATATATATATATATATATATATATATATATATACGTATATATTACAAATATTCTTCACTCATATTCTCTTGTTTGGTAGTCTTTTACGTCCCAGTGTGGTGAGAGTCTCCAGCGGGGTTCAAAACGTAACACAAATGGTTACATTGAAAATTGGTCTCACTATTTCTCAGAACTTCATTCTCTTCTTATAAATCATTTAGGCTTCTAAATTTGTTATACATACATCGGCTTTTAATCTAACTCACTGAGTTAAAATTAAGGAAAAATGAATATTCATCAAAGGATCAACAGCCGATCAATTAGATTCCGCATCAAACTTTCATCAGTATTCAGTTATTCATGCGATTACCTTCTTCCGTTTACTGCACAGAAAAAAGCGATAATTACAGTGAAGAAAAAATACACTGGGGACCCGATGAATATATTTTTTTCAACTCTACAAACGTCTTTTCTTTCACCTCGGCATTACCACCTAAAAGAGCCAGTAAACAGCGATTTTAAATATTTCATGGCGAAACAATATTATTGGGACCTCAGGTTATTTTAAACTTTCTGCGCCTGACCAATGAACACGGACGCCAAAGTTGTCACCCTCAGAAAGATCAAAGCAGCTTAAATAATTTACTATTGCCTCATCCTCCTTTATCTGCTCGCCACATTCTCACCCTTGTAAGACCTGCATGCCGCCCCCTCGTCACTATCAACACACTGAGGCATCACTCGACATGGAGCGTCACGCCGCCGACATGCAGCAGGTGAAGGCCGACAGAGATAGGATGCGCAGGTGTTTTATGTCTCGTGATGGGGAGCTTCGTGGGTCAGTGGTCACCTCACCCTACATGCTTTTCTTCCCTGTTTTTAAATAAGACGAAAGGCCAAGAAAAAAAATAGCCTGAATAAAGCTACTCCCAAAGAGATCAATAGAGAACACATGCTTGTCATTTTAGTTCAAGAGGTGCCTTCATTCTTCCCTCTCGTTGGAATTGAAACCGCAAAAAGGAGGATTTACAGTGTATGAAAAGCTGTTCCAGATCATGAAAGAGATCCTGCAATATGAAGCTTGACGATGTATGGGTAATTCCTTTACTTCCTCCTCTTGAGCCGCCACGCACAGGCAGCAGAAACATTTGGCTCTGAACATGCAGTCACGTGGCGTTTCAGGGACAAGTGTGTCGATTCAGTGGCCCTAAATAGCCTCGGAACATGGCGGCGCGACGCTCAACATGCAGGCAGTGGAAGGTTCCTCTGAATAATGCAGGGAGAAAAAATACGTTCGCTAACCATTCTTTATTCCCTGGAGCTGTAACGTTAGCACACACCACATCCTTCACGGGGTACCAAGACCCGACTGCTGAAATATACATGCTTGCTGGGAACGCGCTGGTAGAGCCTACTGGGACTCCTTCCATTTATCAGTTGCCTTCAGTGGATTAAATATTAAATGTGGCTTCAATATTTTAGCTTCACCTCGAGCAAGAGCGTGTACGCCCTTAAGGCTGAAGGTATTTACTATTTTCTCGATACAGGAGGAAACCCACTAATGAAGGTCGATGGAATCCATAACGCGTCATTTGGTCCATGTCTCACGAGTCTGCGCCTAAGAAAAAACAGAATCAAAACAAAGGCAAGCGGCCCAAAGCCCATCTCCCAAAGGGTAGCCCCGCATCTCCGCTGAGGCTGGCGCTGAGGCTGGTCGATGGCTGCGTGCTCAAAGGTAACGGTGCACCAGGACTGAGCCTCAGGGGCTTCTGCAGGCACTGAGGATTACTGCCTCTGGATTAGGGCAAGCAGAGAAGAGTATCAAGACACCTCTCCATCCGAAATTGACCTCTCTTTAGGCCACTCTTCACTCTTTTCATATATTTTGCCCTTGAGCTGATTCCTTTACTGTAAAAACAAACCTCGCAAGGCATTTATAAAGAACTGAATAAATATACGACATGCGACACGGCTCACGCCCTGAATAATGTTGTCACGGCTTTCCAGTAATACAGCGAATCATTTAACGATTCACCGGCTGCCATCAAAGCAAGGAATAGTGTTTGTCAGACGACAAACGATATTTATTATCAGATCAAGTCAGCAATAACGGTTGTCGGAACCCGAGTACGTCGTTCATCACTCGGCACTGATTTCACGTCTTTGTCCTTGCTCGGCGTCTTGCTGAGAGGTAGAACAGACTTGCCTTGAGCGGCGCGGCGTTGCTTCAGGCATGGCAGGCGTGTAAGGGCGACACACACGCCAGGCTCAGCGGCCCCGCCAGGAAGGCATCACTCACGCCTGGCTGACTCGCTCTGCACGACGAACCATCTTCCGCCTCACTGCAGCACGGCGGCCTTTGCTTTGACGAGTTGTTACGCCCGCCAACCGCCCCCTCCTGACCCCACCCATCCACCCCAGGGCACTCCACACCCCACATACACCCAACCCAGCCACTCCAGAGCCAGGAATCCACTCCACAATCCCTCCACGACCCAATCCAGCCACCCCAGGGTCAGGCATCCACTCCGCACCCCCTCCATGACCCCAGCCAGCCACCCCAGGGTCAGGCATCCACTCCACACCCAATCCACGATCCCATACGGCCACCCCAGGGCAAGATATCCACTCCACACTCCGACCACTACCCCACCCAGCCACCTCAGGGCAAGAAATTCACTCCACACCCCCACCACGACCCCATCCAGTCACCCCAGAGCATAGCATCCACTCAACACCACGACCACCACCCACCCACCCACCCAAGAGCATAGCATCCACCCCACACCCCGTCCACGACCCCACTCATCCACGACCCCATTCAACCCACACCCTCACCTCTAACATCCCACCCATCCCATCCAAATTTAAACATCCACCCCCACCCACTCCATGAACTCCACCTGACCCAACCACGGCAAGACACCCATCCTCTACCCCTTCCACAGTCCCACCAAACCCACCCAGAGAAGATATCCACCATCACATGACCTGCTCCATATCACTCAACTTTATATTAAAACTCCGAATGTTACGTCCCTTTCCCGTACGCTGTGTAAGACAAAAAAAGTATCGATATGTACTTATTCGCTGTCTTGAGTACATGAAGTTAAAAAATCCATCATAATCTAATACGACACTTTAACGAAGAAGCCTGTCGAGTCAATACAAAATGCCATCAGAGACTAAAACAAGCAGCATGCAGAGAGGAGAGAGCGCCAGTTTGCAACCCCGTGTCAGGTCCTCTGCCTCCATATGAATACAAAGTAGGAATATAACTATGAGAGTAATATAAGTCTTAAGATGCTCGTAACGATTTCTGGGCCAGCTGGATAGTGGCCGGGAGCCCTCACTAAAACCACAGCCCCGAAGTAGTGATTCACAGTTCCCAACCACCAAGGTCACCTCTTCTTCCTCTGCTTTACTGTCCCAGCTTTCATAACTTCCTCCTCTAAAGAGTGCCTTGGATAACCATATTCCCCTTATCTATCTACAGCCAGACCCAGACAGGAGTTGCATATTATTTGGGTCGTTGGATAAAACCGCAGCCACCTCCTTTCCCTGCTACTCTCCAAGCTTTCATAACCCCCTCCTCTTAGCGTGCCTTGGTAACTATATTTCCCTCATCTATTTGAAGCCAGACCCAGACAGGAGCTGCATATTATTTGGGTCCCAGGATAAAACCTCAGCCACCTCCTTTCCCTGCTACTCTCCAAGCTTTCATAACCCCCTCCTCTTAGCGTGCCTTGGTAACTATATTTCCCTCATCTATTTGAAGCCAGACCCAGACAGGAGCTGCATATTATTTGGGTCGTTGGATAAAACCGCAGCCACCTCCTTTCCCTGCTACTCTCCAAGCTTTCATAACCCCCTCCTCTAAGCGTGCCTTGGTAACTATATTTCCCTCATCTATTTGAAGCCAGACCCAGACAGGAGCTGCATATTATTTGGGTCCCAGGATAAAACCTCAGTCCCAGGGTGCGGGGCTCTATCTCGCCCGTAAGGTAGGTTCATCACCATTACCACGACTTTGATGGCTCGCGCGGGCGTATGGGCGGCGAGGACCCTCACGCCGTGATGACCAACGCAAAGCCTCCGCCGACCCGCCATCACCCAGGACGAGGCCAGCTCAGCGACCCGCAGATCCCTTAATTAGCAGACAACCTTCCTCCTCCTCCTCCTCTTCCTCCTTTTCCTCTTCCCTCCTCCTCTCATTTGTATTATCGGATGTAATCTTCACTTCAAACATGCAGCGTTTTCGTTCCAGTCCTCTCGGTGCACAGCGGCCCAGCATTCATCTCATCTCCTTCCTCCCCGCTCCTTCTATCTCACTTTACTGTCCAATCTCTCATTATTCCGTGCCCTCGCAACGGAGATTCCCACGGCGTCCCTTTTTAAAACATGCTTTTCATCATCACTCTAGTGCAAGGGCGTCTCGTCCTTTAAAAGTTCGTTCTCCTTCATCTCCACCTCCATCTTCTCTTCCATCTCGCCTCGTCTGCTCTCCCTCCTTCCAAACTGTTCCCATTACTTTCCCCGGGAGTCCTAAACCCAGGCCAGCGTCCCCCTGCGTCGGTAATTCGGCCCATTACCCCCCCTGCCACCTGTCATTACTGTAATCCAATCATTCTTCTGCCTCGTCTGTCTTCCCCGTCTATTCTCTTCCCCTGCCAGCTCGCCCTCGCTCCCCATACAATCACGATCAAAGTTGTGCGTCTCCTCCTAACAAGTTGTCGCCGCTTGTCACTTTCCTCAACTTCATCGGCATATTCTCCTGACCACCGCTGCCTCACCTTCTCTCTTCCACCTTACCTCTCGTATATCTCCTCCTTAACTATTCCACCCTTCTACTTTATCCACATCCAATATTCCACTCTTCTCCTCCTCCTCCTCCCCCTCCACATCTAACCTCAACTATTCCACTCTTCTTTTTATCTTCCTCCAATATTCTACTCTTCTCCTCCTCTTCCCTCTCCTCCTCCCTCCTTCCTCCCTCCCTCCTCCTCCTCTTCCATACTCCCTCCACTCTCTTCATCCTCCTATTGCTCCCTCCTTCTCTTCCTCTCCTCCATCCACCTTCCCTCCCTCCCTCGCTCACCGCCAACTCATTCCTAATGGTCTAAATATTACAGTCCAACCTTTGCGGAGGGAAGCTACATTGGGGCACAACTCAGCCGGCCATTAATGTTAGAGGTGAGCGCACATCATTGATGATCTTAATGGCGCGGAACTTGTGTGCGGATTAGTATTTATTAGACTCATCTGATACAGCGGAGTGGCCAGTGTTGCCAGCGCGCGGGGGTTATCGTGGGAGACCTCACCTATCCACGTACTTATATAAAAAAAGATACATATGTGTGACGATGAATTCTGCTTTCTCCCACTCTATACTGTTATCAAATGGCTTCCTAAAATGCTCCTACTGATGTGAGAGTTGTGTTATCTTTTCTTTTCGATGGGTGACCTCAGTTATCCACAAATTTACATAAAAAGAGATAAATGTGATGGTGAGTTCTACTTCTTCCCTTTATTGTTGTCAAAAGGCTTCCTAAAAAGGCGTATGAGGAGGAGGAGGGAGCACTAGGAGGATAGTGCAAAATGAGAATGGAGGAGGAAAAGGAGGAGGAGAAGAAGGAGATGGAGGAAGAGGAGAAGGAGATGGAGGAAGAGGAGGAGAAGGAGATGAAGGAAGAGGAGGAGAAGGAGGAGGAGGAGATGGAGATGGAGGAAGAGGAGGAGAAGGAGAAGGAGATGGAGGAAGAGGAGGAGAAGGAGAAGGAGATGGAGGAAGAGGAGGAGGAAAAGGAGATGGAGTTTAATTTTGGAGGTAAGAGAAGAGTGGAAGACTTTAGGTTAGATGAGAGTTCTGTTATCTGTAACGTCGACAAGAATAGTTAATCGGTGACGTGGGATTCCTCAACTTTTTCACCACACAGTATCTCTTATCAAAAGGCTTCCGAAGAATGTGTTGAGCGCTCAGTGCCTCCTTAGCCCTCCGAAAACCCCCAAGGCAGAGTCAGTGTTACGAAATGTCAAGTGTTACACAGGAGTTTTTTTTCTTATTAGCAAGGTATATCACACACACACACACACACACACACACACACACACACACACACACACACACACACACACACAAGGAAGGGAATGTCAGAGGAAAGAACATGAAGATTGATGGGAAGGAATAAATGGAAGGGGAGAGGAAAGCAGGAGGAAATGAATGAAGGGAAAAAGTAAGGGGAAAGAAAGGTGGAAATCTTTAGTAGTAAATTATGCAAACGAGGCGCTAAGGTTGCATGTATCAACCCTGAGACGACGGTGGAACTATATACAGACAGTCCAAAATTGAGTCAGTCAGTTTTGTATGGCAGAAATATAACAACACTTCCAGACTACGGTAGAATCTATATATAGACGATAGTTAAAACATCACTAATGCTGCGCAACTATATTTATGCTATGGTCCTAAGGTCGGCAGTGACTACATATAGACAATTCATTTTTTTCGGGAGTTTCTCTTCAAATACTGCCGCCGTCTAAGGGTTAAGTGGAAGATTTAACCTCACAAACACACACAAATAAACGATATCTATAATTAAGTGCTTGTAAAAAAAAATCGCGTAACAGTATCCTTGCACGTATCTCTTCTTCTTTGAGGCGTTGTCCGTGCGGCGCGTTAAAGGTCATATTATTATTATTATTTTTTTTTTTTACAGCAAAGGAGACAGCACAAGGGCACAAAAAAAAGGAAACAATAAAAAAAAAACGATACTCGCTGCTCCTGTAAAGAATCCGAAGAGGTGGCCGAAAGAGACAATTACGTGAGAATTATTATAACGCACCTGTGAACATGTTTTATTTGCTCACTAACAGATTACCTTTACTCCCCCACTCCCCTAAGTCATTGTCCTACTGCCACTCCCCTTTCCTACCCATGTCCCTCCCCTTCTTCCCTCACTCCCTCTTTCTTCTTGATACTACAGCTTTTCTTTTTCCTCTCTTTTCCTACTTCACCCCACGCCCCTTCTCCTCTCCCCTTCCATGCTCATTTGCCCTCTTTTCCTGGTATTGCATCAGAGAGCCGCTAGGTCTGTATATATATGCCCTTCCACTCCCTTATATCATTGCCCTACTTCTTCTCCCTTTTCCTACATTAATCCATGCCCCGTTCTCTCTCTCCCCTCTGGCTTCCGTCCCAATCAACCGCCCCTAAGGACAAGGTACCCCAAGTGAAAGCAACAAAACACTCCATAACCCTCCTATCCGCAAGTCTTCTTCCTCTCCCCTTCCCTTCAACCTCTGCCCTTTTCCCTCCCCTCCTCCCTAGTCTAACGTCCACTCAGCCGCCCCTAAGGTGAAGGCACAACAGGGGAGGAAAACAGAGACGTCCATTGTCCACCCTTCCTTTAATCCTGTACTCTGATCGTTCTTCCTTTCCTCGCTTCAATTCCTGCCCTTCCTTTTCCTTCTCCCTGGCTTAACCTTCTCCCACTCAGCTGCCCCTAAGGTCAAGGCGCTCCCGGGGATGACAACAAAGGCGGCCTGACCTTCCTGGATCAGCCACGCTCCACTGGGCGCATCGATGTACCAGGCAAGAAAGAGAGAAGAAAAAAGAATATTCTGTTATTTTGCAATACAAACGCATTTTTCCTCGCAGCGTTTGGTCACCCTAAATACCAGAGGCAGAGCCAAGAGCCGCGTCGCTGTGATGGGGTGTGGAGGGGGTGGGGGTGGGGGGGATGATGATGGCCGGTTGTGATGGTGTGTGCTGGTGCGGGGATGTTCTGTTTTATATGTTGGTGGTGATGTTGGATGGTTGAGTGTAGTGGTTAGTGATATGTAGTGGTGTTGGTTTTGTTGTTGTTGTTGTTGTTGTTTGTGGTGAGCTGTAGTGGTGGTAATGTGGTTTGCTGTGGCGATGTGTAGTGGTGGTGGTGGTGAGCCTGGTGGTGTGTGGTCGTGATATGTACTGGTGGTGATGGTGGAAAGCCAGGTGGTGTGTGGTGGTGATATGTAGTGGTGGTGAGTCTGGTGGTTTGTGGTGGAGATGGTGGTGGTGAGTCTGGTGGTGGTATGTAGTAGTGGTGGTAGTGGAAAGCCATGTGGTATGTGGTGAAGATACGCATGGCACCAAGATGAGGGGATGAGGTGCGAGGGGAGGAATGTGGCGAGGTGACAATAGGGCAGTAAGGGCAGTGGTCTGTGTGTGTGTGTGGGGGGGGGGGGGGGGGGGGCGTGTGGCGGAGCAAGGTGGGAGGGTCGGTGGGAAGTATGTGGAGTAGGCTAAGTGGTGTGCCTGTGGTGCGGGATGGCAGGGACGGCGGGAGGTGTGTGCGGTGTGTGGTGCAAGGAGGGAGCGGCGTTAGGAGGGGCGGGAGGTGTGCGGCGGGCTGGGTCTGGCGGTCACGCGGCGCACAATGGATGGGCGGCCGCCTTCCTCACACGCCACATTTCCATATTCGGGAATTGGTGTGAATATCGGGCGGCTCCTGTCTTTTAGCGCGGCCGTCACGGCGTCGGCGGTGACAGCATGAATATAAGGCACTTTGGCCGCCGGACGTCCTGTTTCGGGCCGCCATCACGGCTGTCAGGAGGCGCCCGTCGCTGCTCGCCGCCGCTAAGCCGCGACAAAATACTAATCACGTGCTTCACCGCCTCGCTGAGCCGCGGCGCTTCGTTATAATGCCGACTTAAAGGAACAGTCTTCTTCCGTGCAGTGCCCTCGCCGTCTTGAAAGTATTACATAAATAATCAACGGCAAAGGAGATCGACCTAAGACCATTGATGCCCGAAAATATGCCGCTGCTCTATAAAAAAGATATAGGAAACTGAGGAAATGCCGAAAGAAATCATCAAACTTTGTTAAGAGAAAGAGATGTTCTGGTACTCTACTCTTGCAAGCAATAGTCTTAATGTTCTTCTCATCATTTCAAACTTCAATCCGTCACTATTACCTTCTGGCTGAGTCTACGCTTACAATACTCGTTAATGACTTCATCCCTTACTGTGTTTCCTATTTGGTTTCACTACGCTTAGAACCTTCTCTGATCACAACTTTTACATTGTTACTTCAAATTCTTAAATATCTTCATGTTTTCCTCGTTAACCATAAATTCTAGAACAGTAACGATGATTCAACGCCATGAAGTTCCAATAAAGGTCTTCACCATCTCACATCTCCGAGGCCTCAACACACTAAGGTAAGTATTATAAGACACATTTACTTCTCACATCAACTATTTCTAAAGGTCAAAGAGGGGGTCAATCGGGTTCTGATGAGTGTTTCTTTAGGTTCACGGTACAGAGGAAGGGTCAGACTACCACCAGGGTCATAAAAGTACCCCTGGAAATGCCCACAACTCCTATGAAAGCCTTGCCAAATATGTGAACTTGGGCGACAAAGTGTTTTAAAATACGACCCTAAGAGTCTCCCCTGAATACCTTCCCATTTCATTAGCTTCCATTGTGGGGATGAAAAAGCGCACTGCGGTTGGCGCCAATAAGCTTTCAGTCATCAACTTCTCTATACGTGATATTATCTCCTTCGCCGCCCCGGGAAGCTTAAAGTCTTGGCGGTAAACCTGCCTCGTTTAATATCCGCTTACCCGAAGGTCAAAGAGTAAGACCCTTCCCAATCCCTCTACGGCTATGAGGTTCCAGAGTAAAGGCGCGCTTGGTTGTAGCTTCCAAACTAACCACGGGGTGCTCTGGAAAATACTCTCAATGTGATCCCCAGTCAAAACTACCGTGATTACTCCAAAAAAAACTAACCAAAATGCCATACTAATCCAATAGTTTTAGAAGATACTTGCGAAAAACCGTGTTACCAGGCCCTGAAACGCATCATAAAAACGCAGAGTAAGCTAACCTGCCCTGTTCAAGAGTGGCCGCTAGACACCAGTAGAAAGATAGGGAGTACGCGGTCGGGCCAGGGTGTCGGGGAGTAGGGGACAGGGGAGGGAGAAGCGGCACCCATACATCCAATATTTAACGGGCAAAGTTTCCGCGCGATAAAACCCCAAACTGTCTGAGGGATATTACTCTGTATCAAAACTTTATCCTTCGTCTCTGCCAGCCAACCTTTCCCTTCCCCTACAAAAAACCCAGTCCGTCATCCCCATCAACTCTCCTCCATTTCCTTAAACCAACAGCTCTCCGCTTGCGATCCCTCGGTTTTCCACACTTCATAAAAAAAACGGGTGATTGGCTATGGAAATCCGCTGACGTTTATTGTTTACTCCCTCTGAAATACATTATTCATCCGACACCTTTGAGTCGCCCATAAATATAACGTCCTAAAAACTTTCCTTTGTATGCAACGGTGAACCTTAATTTCCCTCGTGCACCGGGCAGGGGCGAGGGGAGGGAGGGAGCGAGGGAGGAAGAGAGGGAGGACGCAGTAGGGAAGAAGGGAAGGACTGAGAGGGAGGTACTACATGACTGGAGGAAAGCACGGGAAAGAAAGGGAGGAAAGAGGAAACGAAAGCAGATGAAAGGCAAATAGTGGAGGGAGAAAGAGAGGAAAGAGAGGAGAAAGAGATAAGGAGAGTGAAGATGGGAAACAAAGGAAGGAAAAGAGGAGGACAAAGAGAAAAAGAGAGAAAAATGGAGGGAAGAAAAGCAGCTACGGGGGAGGAAAAAAGAATAGAAAAGACGAAGGGAAGGAGAAAGGGATGAAAACAGGAAAAATAAAGAGAGAATAAGAGAGAATGATAGAAAAAAGGACGGGAAACAAGAGAGAGCGATACTGGAAGGTAGAGGGAGGGAGGATGCTTAGTAGAGAAAAGTAGAAGGGAGGAAGGGAGGGAGGGAGGAAGGAAGGAAGGAAAGCAGAGGAAAGAAAGAAACGTAACGGCACGGATTAAATAGTTTAGTGGCGGTGGGGCGTTTAGCGAACACGAATTTATTCCACTTTATCTCCGTACTGCTAAAACGAAGGGCAGAGAGAGAGAGGAAGGGAGAGAGAGAGGGAGAGGGAGGGAGAGAGAGAGGAGGGAGAGAGAGAGAGAGAGGAGAGAGAGAGAGAGAGAGAGAGAGAGAGAGAGAGAGAGAGAGAGAGAGAAGAGAGAGAGAGAGAGAGAGAGAGAGAGAGAGAGAGAGAGAGAGAGAGAGAGAGAGAGAGAGAGAGAGAGAGAGAGAGAGAGAGAGAGAGAGAGAGAGAGAGAGAGAGAGAGAGAGAGAGAGAGAGAGAGAGAGAGAGAGAGAGAGAGAGAGAGAGAGAGAGAGAGAGAGAGAGAGAGAGAGAGAGAGAGAGAGAGAGAGAGAGAGAGAGAGAGAGAGAGAGAGAGAGAGAGAGAGAGAGAGAGAGAGAGAGAGAGAGAGAGAGAGAGAAAGCAGAGAAAATAAATACCAAAAAACAACATGAATTAAACAGCTTGGCTCAGAGGAACACTTGGCACCATCACAAAGAAGAACATGATGACTTTAACTCTATCATAAAAAGTGTTACGTTTTTAGTGCGATTTTTCAATGATAAAGGAAAAGAGAAAGAAGAGAGTCTAGTTAAACCCAAGTACAGACAGATAGTTTAACATTACATTGGTTTATGCAATTTTTTTCTAGCGGGTTTTCTTTCTCTTTTTCTTCTTCTCCTCTGTCCCTGTCTTAGTGAGCGCTGACCTCCGTCCTAGGGCTCAATGCATTCAGGCTAAAAATCGTGCAAACAGGGTACTGGGTTTTATCTCAAGAAGCGTAAGCAATAGAAGCGCTGAAGTCATCCTCAAACTTTATTTAGCACTAGTTAGACCTCATCTCGATTATGCGGTTCAGTTCTGGTCCCCCTACTATAGAATGGATATCAAGATGTTAGAATCTGTACAGAGGAGGATGACAAAGATGATTCAGGGGGTGAGAAACTTGCCTTATGAGGACAGGCTGAAGCATTTAAATATACACTCTCTAGAAAGGCGAAGGTTGCGAAGAGACCTGATCGAAGTCTAGAAATGGATGAAGGGCTTCAATAGGGTTTGGTTGTAAAAGAACCAAGTAGGATACGCAGCAATGGTTTTAAGTTAGATAAAATCAGATTCAACAAAGACATAGGCAAGAATTGGTTTACCAATAGAGTGGTGGATGAATGGAACAGACTTGGTAGTCATATTGTGGATGCCAATACCATAGATACATTCAAGAAGAGGTTGGATAAAGTCATGGATAGTGAGGTAAGGTGGAGTTAGGATTACAGGAGCTGCCTTATATAAGCCAACCGGCCTCTTGCAGACTCCTTACGTTCTTATGTTCTTATGTTCCTCCTCCTGCTCCTCTATCCCTTCCTCTTCCTCCTCTTCCTCTTCCTGTTCCTCTTTCCCTGCCTTCCTCTCCCTCTTTTTTTTTTCTTCCTCCTCCTCCTCCTCCTCCTCCTCCTCCTCCTCCTCCTCCTCTTTGTTACTCTTCCCCTTCCTTTACTGAAAAAAAATGGGGCTGGGTTGACGACAAACGCTTTAAAAGTGCAATGGGTGACTCGATCCTGGTTTCATATCATACTAAGTGACGTAAGGTTTTGTATAGGTTGGTTATTGACTAATGCTCAAGGCAAACCACACGCAGCCTCCTCTCCCCTTTCCCCTTCGTTAGCAGCGCTCCCCAACACACTATGGAAGGAAGAAAGCAGGCACGGAGGGGAAGGAATAAAGAAACTGAAGAAGGAGCAAAGAAAGAAAGCGAAAAATGGGAAAAGAAACACAGATGGAGGGAGCAAGGGAACACAACGAATACTAGTGTTTTTAAAATCACGATTGGGAGAGAAAAATAAAACTGAAGAAACCGAATGCAAGAGAAAAGAAAAGGAAAAACGACTCAGGAAACAACTAGAGAAAGACAAAAAATGGATGAAAACTGAGATTACAAACCACCTCCTCCTCCTCTTCCTCTTCCTCTTCCTCCTCCTCCTCCTCCTCCTCCTTCCCTCTCTCTCTCTCCTCCTCCTCCTCCTCAAAATACTACTCCACCTCCACCTCCACCTCCTCCTCCTCCTTCCCTCCGTTCAGACTCGCTCTGTCAATATGGGTAAAAAAGACATTTTTCTGGAAGTCTGCCCTAACAGACAGCCGTTTCGTAAGCTGTTACATAAGAGCAACTCAAAGCCTCGGGGGATTCTTTGCTCCGGGAAAACGCCAAGAAACTCGCTTTGTCAGGCTGAGCATTCCGAGGTGATGACATTATTGCCAGTAGTGACTGACAATGTATTTCGACTGGATGTGTTTAGGCTTGAAAGTAACGTAGTGGGAACATACTAACGCGCTTCAGACAGTTACATCACATTAGGGTCTTTCTTATAACAACCTACAGACGATTAGGTGTTTCGTAATTGTGATCCTCAAACGCGTCAACTCAATCCATATAAGGTTTGCGAGCGTCACTTAGGGCAGGGTTGTAAGCGGATGGAGTAGCAGTCTCGGCGAGTTTAGCAAAATAATCCAAGTTCGGGAGATGAAAGTGAGTTCAGGTGAATGGGGAAAAATATCTGAGGAATGAGTTAAGAGGACGAGGCAAAGTGAATCAGACAAAGGCGACTCCACACACAAAGCGGTTGCCTCGATGGGATGCTGGGTCGGTGCGTCGGTCGGTCTCTTCGTTGGTCGGTATGTTGGTCGGTCTCTTGGTCGGTCTGCTTGTTGGTTGGACTGTTCGTTAGTTGTTTTTTTTCGTTAGCTGGTTGGTTGGTTGGTTTGTCGGTTGGTCTTGGCTGGTCTGTTGGTCGGCTGGTCGTCTCAGCAGAAGGTGATTGTCAAGAGGCAGCGGCGGGCATATTTCCAGCGGCAATGACAAACGGCTACATTTGTCTCAGTTTATTTAATGAACCAATAACCTTGAGTGATTTAGGGCGGGCCGAATGCTGAGCGAGGGAGCGAGGGAGTCTGCAACGAGAAAAATGACAAAGGAAGCAACTCTGGCAGCCGACATATAAAGGGTAAAAAAAGATGAAGCGGAGAAATGGTGTGCGTGGGAGCGGGTGAGGTGGAGGGAGTGGGTGCTTCGGGGAGGGCGGTAGGGCAGCGCGGCGCCAACCAGGTCACCGCGGCGGCAGTCTGTAAACGTTTTGCTGCCCATAAATAAACGTCACCTCAGAGATAAGGAGGACGGTATGGCATCATGACACCTCTCGCGCCAAAACTAATCATTTTTGTGCGCACTAACCATTTTTTTGCGGTATTTTCATTTCACTTATTATTATAGCAGCAGTGTATTGGAGCTATATTTTTTTTCTTTTTCTTATTCCCATTACCTGGTTCCTTTACCTAAAAACATGACGTTGAGATAGAGCAGAAATGACAATCATCCAGTGGGTTTGGTTTGGTGGACGATGTCAGTTTAAGACTTCAAAGTTTTAGAAAATAAATATATACCACACAGATATGAAGAATGTATACGTATTGAATTTGGTGATAATGAGGAAATTAATATAAAAAATGACAAGTGCGGTTGCTTTGGTCGCATGATGAAAGTACGATGCAATATTAGTTTGAATAGATCAATACATATCACACAAGATCACCAAGAGAAGATGGCGCCACTATAAACACTTGCCTGCGCCATGATGGGCTGGGGCCGACTACCATCCAGGCCCCTCAAGAAAAGTCTACCGGCGCTAGAGGCATACACGTAAAAAAAAAATGGTATTGAAAGACATGCAATTGTAGATGGGTGTGTATTCATTAATATACATAAA
The DNA here is from genome assembly GCF_024679095.1 of Eriocheir sinensis. Taxonomy (NCBI): domain Eukaryota; kingdom Metazoa; phylum Arthropoda; class Malacostraca; order Decapoda; family Varunidae; genus Eriocheir; species Eriocheir sinensis. The sequence goes on along the minus strand of NC_066566.1, from coordinate 5,848,270 downwards.
CAGGAAGGAGGTCTTGTATTAGCGTTAAGTGACGTTACCATTTTCGTCTACATACACAAATGAAAACCATCTCCCCACAAAAGCACGTCTATGAACACGGGATAAAACAACGATGCGATGGCTGAAGAATACAATTAGGGGGATCACCGCGGAAGAATCAGTTATATAAGTCTCCCATGAGTAGTTTGTAGACACTTCCTATTAGTTTTTTAGCACCTCACCATGACACAGTTCTTTTAAATTGTGAACGATACGGCTGGAGCTTAACCGTGTAGCAGCGACGGGCCAAATTTATTCCATGATATAAACCCCCCAAAAATAGATGATGCATAAACTGATCACACATGCTTTGATATATATTTTGAAATGGTTTGTGTGAGTGATGATTTTTCTCATTTTTCTCGCTTAGAGGGACCATTAAGAAACATGATCCCCGCAGCTACCGGGTTAAGGGGCAGCCATTTAGGGAAGCCGTCCATGACCAGTTCGTAAACATTTTCTTCCTTATTAATATTACTCAGAACTTCGGAACACGTTATGACACGGTTACACAACGCTACGGGACAGACATACGGAAAAGCCTTCCTCGCCAGCGTTTCTCCACGACGATGGCAGCGCGGGGGTCCGATGGGTTGCGGGGCGGCGAGGAGATCAAAGGCAGGCAAGGGCGGCAGCGGGCGGGTCCTGAGGGTGTGTGTGACAGCGGCTTATGGAAGGGCGGGGCGGCCTCTCAGAGCGTTTTCTTGACGTTACACTGAAATACTGAACACATACTCTCTCTCTCTCTCTCTCTCTCTCTCTCTCTCTCTCTCTCTCTCTCTTACACATACACACACATACACACACGTTATGGAGGTCTTTCCCTCATTCCAGCACTTTATGATGTCGTTCACTATGCAAAACTTAGCATTATTTTCCACATTAACAACAGTCTTCGGTGAGAACAGGCGTAGATGGCACAGTAGTAGTAGTAGTAGTAGTAGTAGTAGTAGTAGTAGTAGTAGTAGTAGTAGTAGTAGTAGTAGTAGCAGTAGTCAATCAAACACTCATTGTCAAGAACCTGCACTAAACACTTGGGTCAAACATTTACTTCTACTTAGGGCGAGGCTGAGTCAAGTTAATCTTAGCGGCCAGTCTAATCCCGGGGACGGACAAGAAGCTGTTTGTACCCGGATGAAGACACAGACTTTTACATTGTCGTTTATCCTGTCGCCGTGACGGGAACATAACTCTGCGCCGGGACGCAAGAAAGTGGACCCTGCCCGACCTCACGTCTCGCCCGTAAATTATCTATGACTCCACAGCGAAATGGTTAAATAAACAGGCTGGCGGGGGGCGGGGAGAAAGCGGGGGAGAGGGGGGGGCGCGCCGGGACCCCTCCAGGCGGACTCATTCCAAATATATAGACTTTTTTTATTGCTTGCGTTTTTATGGGGCCGCGGGAGAGGGATGGGACGGCCGGGAGAATGGGAAGGAGGAGGAAGAAAAGGAAAAGAGAAAAGAAGGAAATGAAAGAGTAGAAGAGAAAGAATGGGAAGAACAAGAGGGAAGAGAGGAGGAGAAATGTTAAGATACAGATGGATGGTGATGGATAGAGAGAATGGAAAGGAGAAGAGAGACAGGTGGAGAAGGAAATGAAAGAGGGGAAGAGGTAGAAAGGGAAGAGCAGGATGGGAAGCAAGGAGGGGAAATGTAGATTAGATAGATAAATAGATAGATAGATAGATAGATAGATAGATAGATAGATAGATAGATAGATAGATAGATAGGTGAAAAGCGGGAGAGGAAGAGAGAGAATGAGGAAGAGAAGAGAGGAGGCGCAGAATATTAAAGAGTGAGAGAAGAGGAAAAGGAAGAGCAGGATGAAAGGCAGGAAGAAAGGAAAACGTGGTAAGATAGATAGACAGACAGACAGACGGACAGATAGATAGATAAACTGATACAAACATACATACATACATACATACATACATACATACATACATACATAGAGATAGAGATAAGAGATACACCGACGGAGAGACAAGGAGAGAAGGATAGAGAAAGAGAGAGAACCAACAGAAGGGAGAATTATGAGTTATGGAGAGAGAGGGAGAACGAGAGAGACGAGACCTGGAGGAAGGCAATAGAGAGGAGGAGGAAAAACATAAGGAGGGAGGAAGGAGAGACATGAAAGGAGAGAAGATGAAGGGAAGTGGAGACCAACATTAATGGAAGGTATTAAAAAACGGGAAAAATGGGGGACGCAGGAGAGGCGAAGGAGATATGAGAGAGAGAGAGAGAGAGAGAGAGAGAGAGAGAGAGAGAGAGAGAGAGAGAGAGAGAGAGAGAGAGAGAGAGAGAGAGAGAGAGAGAGAGAGAGAGAGAGAGAGAGAGAGAGAGAGAGAGAGAGAGAGAGAGAGAGAGAGAGAGAGAGAGAGAGAGAGAGAGAGAGAGAGAGAAGAGAAGAGAAGAGAAGAGAAGAGACAGACAGACAGACAGACAGACAGACAGACAGACACAGACAGACAGACAGAGACAGAAAGAAAGAAAGAAAGAATGAAAGAATGAAAGAAAGGCAAACAGACAGACAGACAGAGAGACAGACAGACAGACAGACGGACAGACAGACACAGAAAGAAAGAAAGAAAAAAAGAAAGAACGAAAGAATGAAAGAAAGACAGACAGACAGACAGACAGACAGACAGACAAACAGACAGACAGACAAACAAACGAAGAGTATATATGAAAGAAAGGACACAAGACTGGATGCAGGAGTAATGGAAAATGGGTGATGGGAAAATGAGGGAGAGGAAAGACGGAGATAGAGAGAGGAGAACGATGGTAAGTGAAAGGAAAAGACAGACTAAGACAAACAAGGAAGGGAGGCATAAGAGAAGTGAAAAGGGGCAAGGGAGAGAATGGGATGGTAAAGCAGAAAAGGGATTAAGGAAGAGGAAAATAAAATTGAGATGCTAGAAAAGAGAAAGGGAGAGTAAGGGAAAGGAAAAAAGGGGGGTAGGAGAAATGAGTTAAAAGAGCGGTATTGGAGGGGTGCGAGAGGGGTAAGGGAGAGAAAAAAAATGGGGTGAAGGAGAGGAGACAGAGGGAATAAAGGAAAGGGGAAAGGAAAGAAAAAGAAGAGGAGGAAGGGAGGATAAGGGAGATAGGGAAGAAGCATTGGGGAAACGGGAAAAGAAGGGGACGCGAAGGGGAAAAGGGGATAAGGGAGAGGGAAAATGGGGGTGAAGGATAGGGGAAAGGGGAGATTTAAGGAAGAGGGGAAACGGATAAGGAGGGGAAAAGAAGAAGTAAAAAGGGGACAAGGGAGAGTGGTTTAAGGGAGGTATTGGAAAGAGAGAGAGAGAGAGAGAGAGAGAGAGAGAGAGAGAGAGAGAGAGAGAGAGAGAGAGAGAGAGAGAGAGAGAGAGAGAGAGAGAGAGAGAGAGAGAGAGAGAGAGAGAGAGAGGTGAGAGAGGCGGACAGACAGACGGACAGACAGACGGACAGACAGACAGACAGACAGCTAAACAGACGAAGAGAATATATGAAAGAGGGAAAGAGAAAGGTGTAAGGGAGAAATGACGAAGAGAAAAGGGAGAGACGAAAAGGGGATAAGGGAGGGTAAGGGAGGAGGGCGGAAGGGGGGGGGTCGAGAGGGGATAGGGGGGGGGGAGGTCATGGCGCGTTAGTTTCACCGTCGCTTTACATCTGGACTTCCATTGGTCTTTTGTGGTGCTCCTGCCGACCATGACGTCCCCCCTTCTCTCTCTCTCTCTCTCTCTCTCTCTCTCTCTCTTATATTTTCCTCTTTTTCGTTTTATTTTCTTGTCTTGATTTTGTTATCGTATTTTTTTTTATATTTGCCTCTCTTTTTTTTATTTGCCTCTCTCTCTCTCTCTCTCTCTCTCTCTCCCCCTGCACCCCATTTCCCCTTTCTCCTCCATTTCCCTTCCTCCTCAGCTTTCTCTCCCTTCCCCTCCTTCTCGCCCCTCCCTTTCCTCACGTTATGAAATGGCCCACTTGTCTCTCCTCTCCCATTCCCCTTATTACTCAATGCTCATCCCCTCACCCCCCCTTGGTAGAGCGCCCTCCTCCTCCCTTTCCTCCTCCCTCTCGCCGTCCTTGCCCCATCAAAATACACCCCATCATACCATCCCATTTCCCCTCACAACCCCTCCATCATACCATCGCTTTCCCCTCATTACTCCCCCATCAAGTCGGCCTCCCCCTCCCTCCCCCCCTTCCCCTCACCCACCATAATGTCACCTCCTCCCCTCTCCCCCTCTTTCTCTTCCACAAAAGTCATCTTACTGTGGCGTTCTCGGTGCCACAAAAAAGAAGTGATGATGATGACGTAGAAAAAATAGAAGTAATAAAGATGATGATGGTGATGATGATGGATACGATAATAATAAAAAAAATACATATGATCAGTTCGTACATACCCCCATAGTATCCACATATACATACATACATACATACATACATACACACATACATACATACACTCAAGTTCAGGTCGACGAACGCACAAGGAACAAGGACAAAGGTGGAATATACACAGCCAAAAAAAAAATGAATAAAAATATAGAAAAAGCTGCATGCACAAAAAAAGGATAAAAAAAAAACAGGGAAAAAAATGTCGAAAGAATGAAACAAAATTGAAAAGACATGTAAAGAAAAAATAACCACAAAACAAAAGCGAAAAAATACATACCACGAAAAATACGCGAAAGAAAATAAAAGCACAGAACAACAACAAAAAAAAAAAAGAATATATCGGAAAATAATAAAATGGAAAAAAGTTAATAAAAATGAAAACGTGCAATGGGAAATAATTGAATAAATGAAAAAACGACCCACAAAAAAAACATGCAAAGGAATATTATTGAAAGAAAAAAACACAAAATACATAAATAAATAAATGAAAATTAGTTAAAAGAGAAGAGAAAAAACAATCAAAAATAACGGAGAACTAATAAAAAAAAAGACAACACAAGAGAAAACAAAAATAAAAATTGAAAAAAACTGAAAAATCTGAATCGAAAAAGTAGAAAAAAATGAATAACGAAAAAAACAACATCCAGCGAAAACAAGAAACATGGAACGACAAATACAAAAAAAATAAACGAATAAAATAAAATAAACAGGAAACAAGAAAGAAATACATCGATAAAAAAAATATAAAAAAAACGAGCAACCAAAAAGACGAATTGAAACGAAAAAGAAACGACACGGAGCGACAACTTAAAAAAAAAAAAAAAAACATCGTGGACGGACATAATTCTCGAGGTCAGGGCGGTCACGAAACTTCCCAGAGACCTGCAAACTAACACACACACACACACACACACACACACACACAGGCCCCTCCCTCCCACAACACACACACAGCCTCCCATCACACACACATCCCCACCCACCCACAACCCCCTACACATAAGCACCCCCTCCCCCCAACATACACGCAAGCACACACGCACGCACGCACTCCAATAATTTAGGCTCATTATGCCTGATTGGGCGGCCTGCACGCGTGTTTGTCCAAGTTACTGATGGTCGCTGCCTCGGACTGGACGTGTTAGTGTTGTCTATGGCGAGGGTGTGCGAAAAAATGGTGCTAGTAGTAGTAGTAGTAGTAGTAGTAGTAGTAGTAGTAGTAGTAGTAGTAGTAGTAGTAGTAGTAGTAGTAGCGGTATAAAATGTATTAGGAACAGCAAAACTTGCGAGCAAAAATTCGTAGCTGAAGTTGAAGGGTAGAATATCATCAGTAGTAGTAGTAGTAGTAGTAGTAGTAGTAGTAAATGCCATAACAACAGTAGTAGTATAGATAGCAACAGCCGCATAACAAGGACACGTAACACAGACAGACAGACAGACACACGGACTCCAGGAGGACAGAACAGAAGGTCACAGTGAACAATTCATATGTTTTCCCGAACCTCGAATTCCGTGAGAGGCGCAGCGGCCGTGATGACCCATTGTGTGGCGAGAGGGGCGGCGCGACCAGGGTGACCGTGAGTCCGGCGGAGTCTTTAGCGGAGGGCGGCAGGGGATGGGAAGGGGCTGAGTAGGAGCCGGGAGGGAGGGTTAGGCATACGGAGGGCCGGTGGCAGGGGAGAGAAGAAAGGCCGATGGGTGGAGAGGGGAAAGAAAAAAAGTTGGTGTAGTGGGGAGGACGTGCAGAGACAATGGAAGAGTAGATGGGGAAGTGTAGAAGGAAGTGTAAAAGGAAAGAGAGAGGTGGAAAGGGGAAGGAAGAAATGGGAATGGGAGGAAAGGGGAAGGGAGAAAAGTTTGTGAAGTGGGGAGGAAGTACAAGGAAAAAATGTCTGTGACTGAACAAGAGAAGAGTAGCTGGGGAAGTGAGGGAAGTGTGTAGGGAAAGTGGCAAGTGAAAGAAGGAAGGACAATAAGAGAACAGGGTAAAGGGATGGCTGAGGTAGAGGAGGGGAAGGGATATTGAGCATAGAGATGGGAGAAGTTTGGGATAGAGGATGAGGGAAATAAAAGGAAGGGAGGTGAAGAGAAGTTAGGAGGGGATTGAGTTTAGAATTTGGAGAGGTGGAAAAAGAAAAAAAAGGAAGAGGCATATTAAAAAAAAGCGACCTGGTGAAAAAATGATGAATAGAAGATCAAAAGGTCGAGGAAGTCATTAAAATCACACAAAAAAATATCTCTGAATTTGTTCGAAAAAAAAAGGAGCAAAACTGAGAAGAGAGGGAGTTAAAAGGTGCATTTAATCCTGTAGTTAAGAGCGGCCTTGTACGTTGAAGTGGTTGGCTGTACTTTACTGCGATGGAGAAACGGTCCCCCCCCCCCACCCCTCACCCCGTCGACTGCTTTCATGGGAGGACACACACACGCACGCACGTACACCCACAGGCTCACCCACGCACACTATGTAAACGAACTCATATTCTTACACTTACTCTTGCCTCCACTCTCGCTTTCACTCTCACGCTCACTCACTCACACACACACACACACACACACACACACACACACACACACACACACACACACACACACACACACTCAAGATTTCGAGTTCAAGTGAAGGCAAAAATTTATACAGACAGACACACGGCATACATATATAAATAGATAGATAAGAGTAGTAGCAAGAAACACTTAAGTAACTCAAACACACACACACACACACACACACACACACACACACACACACACACACGGCGGGCCTGGCTACTCACCCGCGTCCTGACATAAACACTGGCCGGCAGCGGGCCGCTCAGCACCTGTCAATATTTCACTGGGAGCACTTTGGCCCCGGCTCCGGCCTGTCGTCTGCGTGTTGCTTATTGAAGGATGGAAACGGACAGCCCGCCAGCCCTCGCCCGCCGCCCCGCACTCCATATTGGTTAATGCCGGCCAAGCGTTCTCAAGCGACAACACTTGAGCAAAGACGGCAGGGGGACTTTATTTTTAAAGGAAGATATTCGAATTACACACCGTTTTTAAAGAAGGATATTCAGTTTGGCGACAGTTTACCACTCCTGAAGTGTGGCTAGTGGTGAACAATATATGATCATCTATTATGGAATCTTTTATTCAGTTCCCATGAATGTTATCATTTGTGGAGAAACTAAATCTTTGAAAGCATTTTCTTGCGTATATATATTCACTTATTTCTTATTCAGTACACAAGTAAATCTCTGATTAATATATCTTATGCACGACGCTGGGAACCTTCACCCTCGCTACCAAGCCATATTAAACATCCTGCAAAAGAAATTCCAGAAATAGCAAAAGATTACAATACGTTAGTCGGAGTACAAATGGAAGCTCTAGAAAATTTATTTACCATTACTTACCATCCCCCTTTCCAAACTTGAAGCTATCTTGATCCTCCTCAGAAACTTGAACCGCAAATAAATCAACTACAAGTCTGTCTACTTTATTCCATTCATCCGCTGCACTACTTGCAAACTTACTGGCACTCCTAGGAGGCAACAAGGCACACAGAGACGGGAAAGGAAGTGGTGTCGCCGCAACAACGAAGCTTCCGTCAGCAGAACCTCAGAGGAATGGAAGGGGAGTTACCAAGCTTCCCTACCTCACCTCATCAACAAGTTCAACAATGTTCCTTTTGCACCAAGGCAGAAGAAGCATCAAAAGAGGAGGAGGAGGAGGAGGAGGAGGAGGAGGAGGAGGACAAAAAATGTAGGTCTGGGAGCTAAAAGAAAATGAGTTAATGCAAAAAAATCAAGAAGAGGTGAAGAAAAAAAAACAAATGAAAAAAAACAGGAGGATAAGAAGAGGCGGAGGAAGAGGAGGAGGAGGAGGAGGAATGGGGAATGAGGGCGAGGCAAAAAATAGAGGACGTTTAATTTGGCGAGATGCATTCCGCCCCGGGATAATGAGGGCACTTAACATGTGTGAAAAAATGTGCGACGAAAGAAATGCTCCGAGAGATAGAGAGAGAAAGAAACCAAGAGAAGGAGAGCAAAGAGGAGGCGGCGAAGAGCAAGCAAGGAAGGACGAGAGTAAAGGAGATGAAGGGAGAACAGAAACGACCAAAGAGAAAGAAATGAAGACAGATAGAAAGAAACTGAGGGAAAGAGAGCAAAGAGGAGGCGGCGAAGAGCAAGGAAGCAAGAACGAGAATAGACGAGAACAAAAAACCATGGATAGCAGAAGGAAGAATTAAGAGAAGGCCATAGCGAAAGAAAGAGAAAGCCGGAAGATAAAAAGAGAAAGAAATCCAGTAAAAGAGAGCAAAGAGGTAGCAAAGAAGGGTCAGTAAGCAAGGGAGAGAATAAAGGAAATGACGGAATTCGTGGATAGAGGAAGGAAGAATAGAGATATAGCCAAAGAGAAAGAAAGATAGAGAAATAACAGAAAGAAACTAAGGGAAAGAGAGAAAAGAAGCAGCAAAGAAAGCAAGGACGACAATGAAGGAGATAAAGACCTCATGTATAGGCGAAGTAAGAGGAGATGGTGATAAGAAAGAAAGATAAAAAGGAAGCAGATAAAAGATAGAAAGGAGGGACGGATAGCAAGGAGGAAGGAAACCATGGACGGAATACAGACACTTAGAATGAAAGAAAAAAAAGAAGGGAGAGAAAGATACGAAGGAAGGAAAGTATGCAAAAAAAAGTGAAAATCAAGCAAAGAGAGAAGATAAGAAATAACTTGTATAAGGAAGAAGAAAGAGAAGAGATAGACACAAAGAAACGACGGAGAAAGCAAAACAGAAGAGAAGGAAAAATAACGTAACAAGATCAGGAAAATAAAAAACGAGAGAACATGAGGAAAATAGAGAAAATGGAGGAAATAAGAAATGCGAGACAAAACTGTATAAGGAAAAGAAAAAGGACAAGTCTGAGATAAAAAAAAATATCATGGAAGAAAGAAGAAACGAAGAATCTGAGAGAAAAAAGGAAAAAAAGAAAGGGCAAGCAGGAAGGGAGAGAGGATGGGAGGAATAGAGAACGGAGAATGGAACTGAAAACGAAAGAAAGAGAGAGGAAGAGGAAATGAATAAAGTAAGGAATAATAGGAAATGAGGAGGGAAGTCAGGCAGATAAGGAAGAACAATGTAGGTAGGTAAGGAAAGAGAGAAAGAAGGAAAAATGCGAGTAATGAAAAGAATATAGAATCGCCAGGGAGAGAAAGAAAGGAAGGAAAAGAAAGAGAAAGGAATAATTAAAGGAATATGGAATCGCCAGGGAGAGAAAGAAAGGAAGGAAAAGAACGAGAAAAAAATAATTAAAGGAATATGGAATCGCCAGGGAGAGAAAGAAAGGAAGGAAAAGAAAGAGAAAGAAATAATTAAAGGAATATGGAATCGCCAGGGAGAGGGAGAGAAAGGAAGGAAGGAAAAGGAAGAGAAAGAAATACAGAAAGAAAAGGAAAGAAAAAAATAAAGGCAGAGAGACAAAAGAAAATCTGAGAATGAAAAAGTTAAAATCGAATGCAAGAAAAATTACAAAAAAATGAGAAAAAAATGTAAAATGTGAAAATGAATAACAGGAAATAAAACAAAAATCGGAGGGAAATAAGAATAACTATATATAAAAAATCCAATATGATTTTACCCATAATTAAAAAGGAGTAACTTACGTGGAAAGAGGTGAAAGTAAAAAAAGAAAATATGAATGAGGAAAAAGAGAAAGACAGATAGACAGATACGGAGACAAACTGACAGACAAACAGAGAGAAAGACAGGTTAACCGTACAAATAAAAAAAAAAGAAATACAGTCTAAGGGTGAAGAGAAGATAGAGGAGAAGAGGAGAAACAAACGAGTCCCTGCGAGGAGAGAAGGAGAGGAAGAGAAGGAGAGGAGAAAAAGAGGGAAAGAGGAGGGAGAGGAGGGAGAAAGGAAGAAATATAGGAAAAATAGAAGGAAAGGCTGTGAAAGAGAGAGAGAGAGAGAGAGAGAGAGAGAGAGAGAGAGAGAGAGAGAGAGAGAGAGAGAGAGAGAGAGAGAGAGAGAGAGAGAGAGAGAGAGAGAGAGAGAGAGAGAGAGAGAGAGAGAGAGAGAGAGAGAGAGAGAGAGAGAGAGAGAGAGAGAGAGAGAGAGAGAGAGAGAGAGAGAGAGAGAGAGAGAGAGAGAAGATGAAGGAGGAATGGAGGGAGGGAGGATGGAGGAGGAGAGAGAGAGAGAGGAGGGAGGGAGGGAGGGAAGAAGAAAAGACATGCAGAGAATTTTCGGGAGAGAGGGAGAGTGGAAAAGAAGAGGAGGATGGAGGAGGAGGAGGGGAGAGGAGGAAAGTGGAGGAGGGGAGAGAAATGGAGGAAGAAAGGGAGAGAAAAACGACAGAGAAAGACCGAAGACAAGCAGAGAGGGAGGAGGAGGAGGAGGAGGAGGAGGAGGAGGAGGAGGAGGAGGAACAAGTAGAGAAGGAAAGGCAGTGGACAGAGAGGGGAGGGAATGGGAAGGGGAGGGGAAGGAAGGGGAAGGGGAGGGAAAGGGAAGGGGAGGGAGAGGGGATGAGGGAGAGGGGAGGAAAGGGGAGGGAGAGGGAGGGAGATGACATACAAGGCTCTCATTAGGAGGCTGTGATTAAGGATTCTCTTCGAAACACCAGGAGGAGGAGGAGGGGGAGAAGAGGGAGAAGGAAGGAAGGGAAAGGAAGGAGAAGGGGAAGAGAGAGGGAGAGGGAGAGAGGGAGGGTCATAGGAACGGAGGTAGGACAGGAAACAGAGGGAGTAGAGAGAGGTAGAAATGGAAGGGGTGGAAGGAGGGAAGGAAAGTGAGGGTAAGGATTGAGTGGGATGAGGAGAGGAAAGGAGAGAAAAGGTAAATAATTGATGGAAGGATTGACGAAGGGCAGAGAAGGGAGGGAAGGACGAGGAAAGGGAAGTAGAAGAGGAGGAATATTAGGGATGAAGGATATGAAAAAAAAAATAATAAATATAAGAAAGTGGGAAAAGAAAGGAGAAAAAAGAAACAACGCCCCACAAACACACACACACACACACACACACACATTACACCAACATAAACATTAACACACTGATTAGAGCAACATTAAGTGAACCTTGGAGCACCGTTGTATCCTCCTCCTCCTCCTCCTCCTCCTCTTCCTCCTCCTCCTCCTCTTTTTTTTCCTTCATCAACATTACCACCACCACCTGTAAACTGCTAGCTAACTCGTTACAGAAGTTGAAGGAAGGAAGGAAGGAGGGAAGGAAAAAAGGAGGGTAGGAGGGAAGGAAGGAGGGAGGTTGGAAGGGAGAGATTGCGTAACAGGACGTTGAGGAGGTGAAGAAAGGAGGAAAGAACAGAAGGAAGGAAGGAAGGAAGGAAGAGAGAGTGAGCAAGAAAGATGAAGTGTGGAAAAAGAGGGAGATAATGGGAGGGAGGGAGAAAGTGAGGGAGGTAGTGAGGGAAGCAGATGCGAAGTTCAGAGTAAAGGAGGAAGGGAAGCAAAGAGGGTGAGCAAGAAGCAAGAAGGGAGAGTGACAGAGAGCGAATGAATGAGAGAAGGAGGGAGACAGTGAGTGAGTGACTGAGTAAGTGAATGTGTGAGTAAGGGAGAGCGATAAAGAGGGAAGGAATGAAAGACAGTGAAGGAGAGAGGTTGGTAAGAAGGAAGAGAATGGGAGAAATGAAAAAAAAGTGAGAGAGAAGGAGGGAGAGAGGGAGCCAACGAGTGAGGGAGGGAGGGAAAAAGAGAAAGACAGTGAGTGAGTGAGTGAGTGAGTGGATGTGAGTGAGTGATGGAAGGTGGTAAAGAATGAAAGAATGAGAGAAAGAGACAGTGGATGAGTGAATGAGTGAGTAAATCAGGGAGGAGGTGTGACAAAAAGGAAATGAATGAGAGAAGCCGGATAACGAATATGAATGAGTGAGTGAGTGAGTGAGTGAGACAGGGAAGACGGTAAGTGGAAGACAGTGAGTGGGCTGGTCAGGAAGTGGGTGAGGGTGAGTAAGGGCATAAGGAAGGAAGGGAGGAAGGCTGCGGGGGTCTCAAGTTGCAAGGCGGCGGGCCCATCATCGTGCCAAGGCTTCCTGCCCTAAGTTTTAATCATAGCAAAGGTAGACCGTAGAGTAATTTGAGAAAAGTTCCAACTCCCGCTGATGAAGAGAGACGATACACCGCTTCCAAGTTTTAGGCCGCTCCTCCTCCTCCTCCTCCTCCTCCTCCTCCTCTTCTTAGTCTTCCTCCTGCTCCTCTTCTCTAGTCTACGCTGCTCCTACAACTTCCCATCTCTCTACCTCACCTATTTTTATATTCTCCTCCTCCTCCTCCTCCTACTTCTTCTCCTCCTCCTCCTCCTCTTCTTAGTCTTCCTCCTGCTCCTCTTCTCTAGTCTACGCTGCTCCTACAACTTTCCATCTCTCTATATCACCTATTTTTATATTCTCCTCCTCCTCCTCCTCCTCTTCCTTCTCCTCCTCTTCTTAGTCTTCCTCCTGCTCCTCTTCTCTAGTCTACGCTGCTCCTACAACTTCCCATCTCTCTACCTCATCTATTTTTATATTCTCCTCCTCCTCCTCCTCCTCCTCCTCCTCCTCTTCTTAGTCTTCCTCCTGCTCCTCTTTCTCATCATCATCATCACTGTTTTTCATGACTCCTTCGTTCTCCTTTTTTTTATATTCTCTCACTTCTTTTTCGTTCTTTGTCATCAAAAAACATCGTCGTTGTCTTCTTCCTCCTCTTCTTCCTCCCTCTTCTTTTCCTCCTAATTCTTTACCGCCTCCTCCTCATTCTCTTCTTAATCCTCCTCCTCCTCCTCCTCCTCCTCCTCCTCTTCCTCCTCCTCCCTCTGCTGATGCTGCTACTCCTCAACAATTTCCTGATTGGGTAACGAGAGGGTGGTAGGGGGGGAGGGGGAGGGCGAGGCAGCGGAGAGAGAGAGAGAGAGAGAGAGAGAGAGAGAGAGAGAGAGAGAGAGAGAGAGAGAGAGAGAGAGAGAGAGAGAGAGAGAGAGAGAGAGAGAGAGAGAGAGAGAGAGAGAAATGGTGATAGAATAGTGAAGAGCAGCAGGGCATCACCACCATCACCATCACCACCATCACAACAATCACCATCACCATCACCATCACCACCATCACCACCATCATCACCACCATCACCACCATCACAACAATCACCATCACCACCACTCACTACCACAGAGTTCCTTTACCCGGGAGATCGTTCATGCCCTGGGTGAGATGAGGTTAAGCATGGGGGGCCACTTGGAGAAGAACTGACACAGGGAATTCGCCACGGTAATAGGTTGGGACAATTAGCCCACACGAGGAGCATACCTACCCTAATGACCCTCCATAATATACAGCAGTATGATATTTTGTATTTTGCTTCTACTTATTTTTCTTCTTCTCTTCTTCCTCCTCCTTCTCTTTCTCATTATCTCTGTTTTTCATGACTCCTTCGTTCTCATTTTCTTTTATTAGTTAACATTTTTTTTTATAATTCTTTTACTTCTTTTTTCGTTCTTAGTCGTTAAAGTTATCGTCGTTGTCCACTTCCTTCCTCCTCCTTTTCTTCCAATTTCGTTCCACCCCTCACCTCTTCCTCTTCTTAATCCTCCTCCTCCTCCTCCTCCTCCCCTACGTTGCTTCCTTAAATAAAATATAAAAAATACGACGGCATACTAATGGTGTTTTGAAGCATTATACTCATGGAATGAATCAAGTGAGTCATCAAATAGTATCTAATATCAACTCTGTATTCCTGGATAGTTTGTGTGAGCAAATAAAACCAGTCAAAGGTTGGTGGGTTACAAATGTTTAATTAAGTAGGTGAAAGCTGAGGTCAGGAAGGGTCAAGAAAATCTGCACCACCACCACCACCACCACACCACCACTACCACCACCACCACCACCACCACCACTCGTGTCCCGTCGGAAAGAAACACTGTAAATTCTTGGGTCGAAAACGTGACTTATGACTTCCAGGAGGAGGAGGAGGAGGAGGAGGTGACCGGCTGGCGATGCTCCTTCTTTTCTTTATGAAGTTCTAAGTTAGGCGTCAGATTGCTCGTCCGAATCTACATTTTCTTTGTCCCCGCTCGCTCTCACTTTTTTTTTTTTCTTTTTCTCTCTAAGTCATTATGATTAAAAACTCTTGGGCAGACCATTTTTCTTCTCGCCCTCGCTCACACCTCCCCCCCCCCCTCTCTCTCTCTCCCTCTCCCTCTCCCTCTCTCTCTCTCTCTGTCTCCGTCCCTTAATTTCTGCAAACATTTACCTTTACGTCTTCATTCTCTCTCTCTCTCTCTCTCTCTCTCTCTCTCTCTCTCTCTCTCTCTCTCTCTCTCTCATTCCTCCTTACTTCTTTCTTCCATTTATTTATTTATTCAATTCGACCCTTTTCTCTTTCCCTTCCTCTCATTTTACATCTATTTCTGTAAGATTGTTTTTTTTTAATTCTTCCTACTCCCCTTCTCCTTTATCTCTCTCTCTCTCTCTCGCTCATTATATATAGGCATCATTTACTCTCCTCTTTTCTCTCCTTTCATTAACTTCTTTTTCTGCAAACTTCTTATATTTATTTTCTCTCCTACCTCCCTCTCCATCCATCTTTCTCTCTCCTTCCATTTTCATAACGATCATCTATTTTCCTTTCCACGTTCATTTCATTTCTATCTTTTTTTCTGCAAGTTTCTTATATTTTTTTCTCTCTTACTCCTTTTTTCCTCTCTATCTTACTCTCATTTCATTTCTATTGTCATCACTTTATCCTTATCATCCCTTTCCTCTTTTCCTCTCTCTTATTTCATTCCTATTCTATTCTATTTATTTTCACTCCCATTCCTTCTTCTCTTCTATCTTACTCTCCCCTTCGATCATTATATATACTCTCCTCACCTTTTTTTTTAATTTCCCTTCTCTCATTTCACTCCTTTTACTGCAAGCTACTTTTCTATATTACCTCTCCTATACTTCCTTCCTTTCTTTCTTATTATCCCTTTAGGCAGCATTTACTATACTTACCTAAATCCTCTTTCCCTCACTTTCTCTGTATTTTCATTTCTATAAGCTTATCTTTCTTATCTTTCCTACACTCCCCATTTTTTCTACATCACTGTTTCCATCTCTACAAACTTTAAATTTCATCCTCCTCTATCCTTTTTTTTTCTCTCACATTTTACTCTTTATTTCTGCAAGGTTCTCTTTATTACCTCTCCTATACTCCCTCTCCTTTTATCTATCTCTCCCTCATATAATTTCTATGGTCAGTACTTTTCACTACCTCACTCCTGTCTCTATGATCAATAATACTCCAATCCTCTTCTAGTTCCTTCCTCCCTTCCTTCCTTCTTTCCTTTCCCGCCTCCTACCAATAAGATTCATATATTAATCTTCTTCATAAGCAGTTCTTCGGATTCTTTCTCTAACCAAAACTCTCTCTCTCTCTCTCTCTCTCTCTCTCTCTCTCTCTCTCTCTCTCTCTCTCTCTCTCTCTCTCTCTCTCTCTCTCTCTCTCTCTCTCTCCTCCTCTCTCTCTCTCTCTCTCTCTCTCTCTCTCTCTCTCTCTCTTCATGGTTCTTCTTCCCTCCTCATCGACATTTTCCTTCCCTTCCCTCCGTTCCCTCCCTCCTGAAGGTCCCTCGTCTCATAAAGTAAGAATAGAAGTCTGGTTATGGAAGACCGTCCTTATGGGAGGAAGGATGAGGGGGGGAGGAGGGGAGGAGGAGGAGGAGAGAGGCGTCGCGGAAGAATGGAAAGGGAAATCACGTGGAGGGAGGAAAGAATGAGGGAAGAAAGGAATGAGAGCGAGGGCAAGAAAGAAAGAATAAGCGAGGATGGAGAGGAAGGATAAAATAGCGTATAAGTGGAAATGGAGGAAAAAAAGAGGAGAGATGGAAGGGAATAAACGGAGGAGGAAGAGAAGGGGGAAGACCATGGACGAAAGAAAGTGGAAGGGAAAGTGTTTTAGAAGATTTAAAAAGAAAGAAATGGGAAAAGAAAAATAAGAAGAAAGTGAGGAACATATAAGAAGAATTGGGTCATAAAACGCGAAGAGGAAGAACGAAAACAAACAATAGATATGACATAAAAAGAAGATATAACAAAAGAAATGGGAATGAAAAAAAAAAGAAGGGAAGAATTTTAGAAGCCGTGGTGTGAAATTCAGTAGACCAAGAAGAGTAGAAGAGGAAGAAAGGAGAATAAAAATAGAGAGGATAGAGGAGACAGGAGAAAGAGGAGCAATGCAAGAGAGAGGAGGAAGAAATATTGCAAACGACGGGAGGAAGAGAACGAGGGAAAGAAAGGAGAAAGAGGAGGAAGAAAGAGATAAAATGTGTGAATGGAATAGAAACAGGAATATACAGACACAGAAGGGAAGGAGAACAAGACTGAAGAGGAAGAAGAGGAAAAGGCAAGTGAGAAGGAAGAGATATTGGAAACGATAAAAGGTAACCGAACGAGAAACAAAGAAAAGGACAAAAAAGAGTTAAGATGTGTAGGTGAAATGTAAAGAGAAATAAAGAGATGGAAAGGAGGAAAAGGAGAATAAAGAGAAGGAAGAGGAGGAGGAGGAAGAAGAGCATGGAGGTGAAAAGGAAAAAATACTGAAAACGATGAAAAAAAACGAGTAAGACAGAAAAGCAATAAAGAGTTAGAAGCTGTGGATCAAATGGAAACAGGACTAAAGAGAAAACGAGGGAAACGAGGAAAAGGAAAATATGAAAGAAGAGGGAGAGGAGGGAGAGCATGCGGGGGAGGAGGGACGGGGAGCTCAGGTGACTGTAAACTTCCAAATGCTTATGTGATGGCAAGGTGTATGGGGGAGCGAGCCATCCGCGGCGCACCTTATTACCGTGCCCGTAAAATATAACCTTACGCAGCGGAGTAAACTTATATGTAACTTTTAGAGTGCCATTATACACGGCTGGACAATATTGGGTGTAGAATAGAAGTGCAAAATACAACGTTACCTACCGGAGTAAAGTTATATGTGACTTTTTATAGCGGCATTATACTCGGCTGGACAATATTGGGCGTACAGTGGAAGTGGAAATTATAGCGTTACGGACCAGAGTAAACTTATAGCAGTAACATTTATGGCGACGATATCCATGATTGAACAGTCCTGGGCACAGCGCCGCACACAACAATTTTAAGTTCAACAGGTGGAGAAATTGCATAATAAATATATTCGTGTACACATGTAAGGTAATTCTAATTTTAAAGCAACAAACAGCATTACTGGACAATATTTGGGCATACAGTGTCGTTATAAAACAATCTAAAGTGCAAAAAAGGAAGGCGGTGGGTGAGCGTGCAGGCGCGGTGTATATATAATTATAATTCTAAAGCACCAATACACATTATTAGAGTAGTGGAAAAGCAGTACCGTTCCACATAACTAGAGGGCAAATAAGTATGAAAAATTTATAATAAAAACATTCCCGCGCATGTGTAGGGAGCTTTAAAGTTCTAGCATAACAATATACATTAGTGATCACTGATATTATGAGTGTGCAGCGCTATAGGCAACTTCATTTACGCGTAAAAAAAATATACATATAAAGCTTTTCCATCAGAGCACACCTAATTAGGGCGACAGGTAATGGAAACACTCAGGTAAGTTTGCGTATCAAATAGTGTGTCAAAGCGTTAATTAGTAGACACAGGCGCGGAGCGAGATAAGAAGAGCAGCGGAAAAAATAGGAAACGTTGATGAAGTGAAGTTCTCTAAAATGGTCCGCGTGGATGTTGTAACTCGCCTTCACGTGCACCATCAAGTTAACCGTATGGATATAATAACATGCTACAAATGACTTAAAAGGAACACGAGAAATAAAGAATAAAATCAAAAAGGATATAAAATAAGAAATAAAATGCGAGACGTCTAAAACCGTAAAACAATAATAATAACGAAACACAAATTACGTAAGAGAAATAAAAAAAAATAATATAAAGAGAAAAAAAATAGAAAAAATAAAGGAAACAAAAGAAATAAAAGTAAAAAAAATAAAAGAAATAAACTAAAAGAAGAAATAAGAGGAAGAAATAAAACAGCTATAAGAAAATAACTAAAAGAAGAAAAATATCATAGAAAACATATAAATAAAGAGACAAACAGAGAGATGAAACTTCAACACGACTCATATACTTACAAGAGACGTGAAAAAAAAACATCCACACAAGCAACTAAATGAAAAAGAGTGACGCATGAAGCCGGCGCGAAAATCAGAGTGCGAAGAGATCAGGTGTTTGGGACCCACGTCGACGGACAGGTAGGTAGAGGCCGAGGTGGAGGGCGGACTAAGGGGAAAGGCGAGTGAGTGGTCAGGTGGTTGGATGTGTACCACCCACTCGCCACTCGTCCACATCACACTAAAAGACCCCAAACTAAGCCATACCACGCCACACCACACCACCTCTAGCCACGACGGACCTAAACATTTCACGTCGTCACATCACACCAATCCAAATCAAGGGCCAGTTTCACAGTTCCCCATGATGGGTTAGTAAGCTCCCAAACCAATACCAGAGCTTTCGAAATTTCCTTGTATAGTGTCTGGTGTTTGTATTCAAGTTCACAAATTTGACGAAACTATACAGGAAAAGTCTTGTGTATTTAGCGTGGCATCGAAGACCTCACCATTTTCGATTGTAAGGGATTCTATAGTTTGGTTCGGGCTGTTACGAAGACACTGTGTTGGACTGTGAAATCGACTCCAAGCCACACCACGTTAAATTAGACCTAACCATACCAGACCACGCCACATCAGACCTACCCAAGCCACACCATATCACACCACAGCAGACCATACCCCTCTGTGCAACACCGCGCCAAGCTACACCAAACCTAACCACACCACGCCACCCAACATCAGACCTACCTACGCCACATCATATCTAACCACACCACGCCACGCCACGCCACGTCGGATCTCTCCACACCACCCCACGCCCCGCCAGCCACGCCACCTCTACCACACCTCCACTCGCCGCTCAATCTCCATAAAATAAAACTTTACATAAACCAATAACTCTTCGCTGCATCCAAATGCCCAGAGAAGGCGAATAGGAAGAGGAGGAAGAGGAGGAGAGGGAATAGGGGAAGGAGGAGGAGGGGGAGGAGGAGGAGGAAAAAGAGGGAATGAAAGAGGGCTGTTCATCGTGGGAAGGAAGGAGAAAAGGGAGATACATGAAAGTGGAGGAGCGAGTGGAGGAGGAAAGGGATGAGGGAGGTGGGGGGGAGGTAATTACGGAAGGAAGGAGGAAGAAAGGAAGGAAGGAAGGAAGGAAGAATAAAGAGGAGAGACATGGAGGTGATGTAGCGAGTGATGAGGAGAGGAATGAGGAAGGAAGGAAGGAAGGAAGGAAGGAAGGAAGGAAGGTGGAAAGACACGGGAAGGGAAAGTCTGCGGTGGGAGAGGGGAGATTCCTCGTTGGTGGATGTTTTTCATTTTGTCTTTTCCTTGATCATCTCTCTCTCTCTCTCTCTCTCTCTCTCTCTCTCTCGACCAATCAATCTAAAATATTCATTCTACCGATTCATCTACATCTCTCTCTGTCTGTCTGTCCATCTGTCTATGTCTATTTCTCTCTGGTTACCAAAATAGACTATCAAGGTGCGCTCTGCCTCCATGCAAAGCTCCGTCTCTGTAGCCTATGTTAGCCTCGGAGAGAATATAACAGAGCTTAAGTGGTATACAAGTTACCCTTCACATAGTTTTTTTCCAAGTTCAGAATTACCAATCAACGCCAAGGAGAGAAAAAAAAATAACATAAGAGAACCAAGTGTCGAATTCGATGCTCAACCTGCAACCTGATTACTATGCTTACTCTTATTACTACAATGATTACTATGATCCATCTATGACCTAACTTTAATTATACCAATTCCTATAATACAAAAGATGTGTATTTAGTACCAAGTCTTCCAATAAATGAGAGTAAATGGCAATAAGGTGTTAATGTGACTTTACTCAGTTAGTCCGGAATCTGAATGAGACTTATTGAAGGGAAGGAGGGAGAGAGGGAGGAGGAGGAGAGGGCAGTACGTAGGAATGACTAAATGATTGGAGGAGGAGGAGGAGGAGGAGGAGGAGGAGGAGGAGGAGGAGGAGGAGGAGGAGGAGGAAGAGGAGGAGGTGTGAGTGGTATGGAAAGAGTGCGATCGAGGAAAGGGAAGTTGAACAACGTAACAGAGGATGAGGAGGAGGAAGAGGAGGAAGAGGAAGAGGAGGAGGAGGAAGAGGAGGAGGATGAAACAGAAGCACTAATTAACCTCCCTTTTTCCGCCGATTTATCTCCTGCTACTCAAGAGAAACAATTATGTGCAAATCTTGTGTGGTCTGTGTGTGTGTGTGTGTGTGTGTGTGTGTGTGTGTGTGTGCATACCTCACGTGGGCCTTCAAAGCCAAGAGTTGCTAGATCAACCTCCTCCTCCTCCTCCTCCTCCTCCTCCTCCTCCTCCTCCTCCTTGTCTTTGTACTCATCCTCTTCCTTCCCCTCCCTCTTCCTTCCCATTCCCTTTCTCTCAGATGCCATCATTCCTTCATTATATCCCTCTCCTTCCCCTTCCCTCCCTCATACCCATCCTATCCTCCCTTACTAACTCCCTCATTCCTGCAAACCACCCCTTCCCTTTTTCTTCCTCTTCCACATCCTTGCCCTTACCTTACCATTATCTACCGTACCCAGTCCCTCTTTCCTTCCCTTCCCTCATTCTTCTGTGCTATCGTCTCTCTCTCCTCTCCCTCATCCCTGTCCTTTCCTATCTTTACCCTTTTCCTCATATATCCACTGTCCCTCATTCCTCAAAGCCACGCTCTCTCTCATTCCAATCCTCTTCTCCCTTACCAAGTTCCTCATTCCTCCATAATATCTCATTCCTCCACCCTCTCATACTCCACACACTTTTCACTCCTTCATTTTTTTCTCTCCTCCCTTTCTCTCATTCCTTACCTTTCCTCATTCCTCTCAGCCACATCCTTACTCATAACAGCCTCCTCCTCACTCACCCATTCCTTCATTCCTTCCCTCATACCTCTCAGCCACGCCTCCCTCATTTTTCAATCCATCCATCCTCCTCCTCACAGTCCACCTTTATATTTTGCGTCACTTGCCGAGAAGAAAAATGAATTAATAAAAAAGCTGCTCTGGAGGCCGTGGGCGGAAGAGCGGCTTCCCTCCTCGGGCGCCGCCTCCACTACCTCACCTTTTTCATTTCGATATCAATTACGAAGAAAAATAAGTCCATCCTCTTAGCTCAACCTTTGCCTCGCCGGCCGCTTGACAAGGTTCTTTCTTTATATGCCGCGTGGGGAGTCAACTTCAAAAGGGTAGAAAAAAGTGTTCAAATCCCCGCGTGAATATTTTAATGGGCTTGGCGATGCTTTTTTTTTTTTTTTTTTTTTTTTTTTGGTAAAGGTTTATGACCGACTGCCTGATTCTTTTTTTTTATTTTTGTTTTTTCTTCGTCTTCTTATTCTACTTCTACTTCATCTTCTTTTTCTTCTACTTCTTCTTTTTCCTCTTTCCTTTTTCTTCCGTTTCGTTTTTTTTTTTTTCTTTTCTTGTTAATTTATTGTTCTTTTTCTTGAGCTTCCTCGTCTTCCTTTTCTTCTTCTTCACTTTCTTCCTCCTCCTCCTTCCTCTCCTTCTCCTTCTGCTACTACAACACTTCTTCTATTACCACTGCCTCTTCCACGAGCACCATCATCATCACCTCCTCCTCCTCCTCCTCCTCCTCCTCCTACACTACTTATTCTTCTCCTCCTCCTCCTCCAGAGACCCAAGAAAGCTATGCCCATTAATTAAAAAGGAAAGTATTGATCTAAGTGGGTCCAATAATGTCATTACTGTCACATCACTTCGCGGCTCCTCCTCCTCCTCCACCTCCCTGAATAGCTCCCTCCTCCCATCCCTTCCTTCCTCCTCCCTGTATACTCTTCCTTGCTAATAGTTGTCTTCCTTCCTTTCTCCTTTCTTGCTTATATTCAAAGTTTTCTCTCTTCTTTCTGTCTTTCCTTTCTCACAATTAGTTTTCTTTTTTTCTGTCTCCTTCCCTACAAATAGTTTTCTACCTCCTTCCTTCCTTCCTTCCTTCTCTTTCCTGTAAACAGTTATCTTCGTTTTTCCTTCCTTTCTTTCATCCCGGCATTCATTTTCTTTCCCTTCTTCCTTCCTTGCCTTTCCTACGATTAGTTTTATTTTTTTCTGCCTTCTTTTTTCCCTTCATATTTTACTTGCTTCCTTTTGTTTTCTTTTCTTCCTTCCGTATGATAAGCCTGCATGCCTTCCTCACTTAACTCTCCTCCCCGACGTATGCCACCCTTCATTAGTTTCTTAAGTGTCTCCCTTCCTTAAACCCCACTTACTCTCCTTCGTCCTTTTCCGCCTTCACTTTCCTGACCGCTCTCATCCACACTTTCCTCATTCCTTAATTATTTCCTTTTCTTAAACAGCTTTTTGCCTCCCTCTTACCTTCCTTCCTTACTTCACTTTTCATTCTTTACTTGTTTTATTCCCGATGCAACACATTATCTTACACTCAAAACAACAGTAACACGTTATCTTAAGCTCAGGACACATTGGCACCTTTCCCTTCAACACCCATCAAGCAGTGACACATTACCTCAAGCCTCGGACACACTGGCATTTTCCCTTCCGTCCTCAGAAAGCAGTAACACATTATCTGGACACACTGGCATCTTCCCTACACCCGCAAACAGTGACACATTATTGGGACACATTCACACCCTTCTCTCCCTCCCCAAACAACAGTAACACATCATCTTAGTCCAGGACACATTTGCACACTATCTGGACACACTAGCATATTCCCTACACCCGCAAACAGTGACACATTATTGGGACACATTCACACCCTTCTCTCCATCTTAAAGCAACAGTAACACATCATCGTAGCCCAGGACACATTGACACATATTCCCACATAGCAGATCCACAGCCTCAAGACCCGGACACATCGGCACCTCTCTTCCCCTCCGTCCCCAGCAAACAGTGACACATTATAAAGACACATTCACACCCTTCTCTCCGTCTTAAAACAACAGTAACACACATCGTACCCCAGGACACATTGACACATATTCCTACATAGCAGAGACCCACAACCTTAAGACCCGGACACATTGGCAACTTTCTTTCCCTCCGTCCCCGGCAAAGTGACACATTACCTGGACACACTCGCACCGTTCCCTCGCGCACTCTTTCCTCGGCGCCAATTAACGACAGCTAATTACACGGACTCACCTTTCCTTTGGCCCATTACCGCACCTCCCCATTGACATCCTCACAACCTAATTAGTCTGCCACTCTCTCTCTCTCTCTCTCTCTCTCTCTCTCTCTCTCTCTCTCTCTTTATTTCCTTTGCTTCATCTTTTCCTCCATCCTCCCTTCCTCCTTGCCTGGCTGTCCACCCTCCCTTCCACTTTTTCTGTGCCTGTCACCCCTTTCCTCCCTACCTCTCTTCTCTCCCTTCTTTCTCCCTCTCTCCCTTCCTCCCCTCCTCTATCAATTATTACTGTCTCTACTTTCTCTCTCTGTCTCCCCGCCACCCTACTTCCCCCTTTTGCTCAGTCATCCCCTCAATTTCTATCATTCTCTACTCCCCCTCCTCCTTCCCTCCTAGAGTTCGGTTAAGTCCATCTCGATCACCTTCGTCTGGGCATATTTACACATCACCGAATACCCAAAACATGTTAGTAGCGTCTTAAAATCCTATAATTAGTATCCATCCAACAGATCTGGAGGTGGAGGAGAAGGAGGAGGAGGAGGAGGAACTGAAGGAAAAAGAAGGAAGAGGGGAAACTGAAACAAAAAGAAAGGTTGAAAGTAGGACGAGGAGAAGGACGGAGGAAAAAGACGTGGGGGAGAAAAAGGAAGGAAGAGGACGAGGAGGAGCAGGAGGAAGAGGTGAAAGAAGAAGAGGATAAGTAAGAGGAAAAAGATGGAGGAGAGAAATGAGGGGGGCTAAACTAAAAGAAGAAGAAAGGAATAGCTGAAGGAGGAGGAGGAGGAGAGTGGCAGGAACGAAGCGGTGAGATGAGAGAGTATAAGCTGAGTAAGAAAGAAAAGGATGAGTAAGGAGGATGTAATGAGATCGGGAGAAATGGACGGGTAAGGGAGGGAAGGGTGAGGGAAGGAAGGGTGAGGGAGGAAAGAGTGAGGGAGGGAATGGTGAGGGATGGAAGGCTGAGGGAGGGAAGGCTGAGGGAGGGAAGGGTGAGGGAAGGAAGAGTGAGGGAAGGAAGGGTGAGGGAAGGAAGGGTGAGGGAGGGAGGCGTGAGGGAAGGAAGGGTAAGGGAGGGAAGCGTGAGTGAGGGAAAGGTGAACGCAGGAAAGGTAAAGGGAGGGAAATGAAAAGGAGGAGAGGGGGAGGGAGAGGAAGGGAGGGAAGAAAAGGGAGGTGCAGAGTGAGGAGGAGGGAGAGAAAGGTGAGGGAGGGAATGGTTTTAGAAGAGAGGATGACACGAACTAAGGGAGGGAAGGAGGAAAAGCAAAGAAATGACCGCGAAAGAAAACAAAAGAAAGGAAGGCAGGATTGAGAAAAGGAGGAGGAGGAGGAGGAGAAGGGAGGTAAGAACACAAAGAGAGAAAACCTGGAGAGAAAATGACATACAAACAAATGAACAAAAAAGGGAGAGTGGATGAGAAAAGAGGGAAAAGGGAAGGCAGATAGAAGGGAGAAGATAAAGGAGGAGGAAAACGAGAGGAAAAGAAGGAAGAGAAGGAAAGGGGGGATGGTGAGAAAAGAAAGAAGGGAGGGAGAAGGAAGGAAAGTGAGTAGGAATATATAGAAGGGAAGGTGAATAAAGGAGGGAGGGTGAGAAGAGGAAGTTGGGAAGGAGAGGGAACGAAAAATGGAGAGGAGGAGAAAGGAGAAGGACGGGGAAAAGAAACGAGTGAAAAAAGGAAGAAAAAATAGAGAGAAGACAATAGGAGAGCGAGAGCGAGAGCGAGAGAGAGAGAGAGAGAGAGAGAGAGAGAGAGAGAGAGAGAGAGAGAGAGAGAGAGCAGAAAGGCAGTAGGGAGAAGGAAGCCAAGGAAGGAGGGAGTTAGAGAGGGAAAGAAGGAGGCAGGCGAGGGAGAAAAAAAAGCAGAAGGGAGGAGAAAGAAGCCATGGAGAAAGGGAGTTAGAGAGAGGGAAGGAGAGAAAAGGAGGGAGAATAAAAATGGAGGGAGAGGAAAGGGAGAAGGGAGGCAGGGGATTTGGAGAGAGGGGGAGAAGGGAATGGGACGCCGGAGGAAGGAAAAGAAAGGGAGAAGGGAAGAGGAAGAAGCCAAGGAGAGGGGGAGAAGGAAGTGAACCAGAGAGAGAGAGAGAGAGAGAGAGAGAGAGAGAGAGAGAGAGAGAGAGAGAGAGAGAGAGAGAGAGAGAGAGAGAGAGAGAGAGAGAGAGAGAGAGAGAGAGAGAGAGAGAGAGAGAGAGAGAGAGAGAGAGAGAGAGAGAGAGAAAGAGATATAATTACATAAAAGAGAAGTTCATCGGGAAGGAGACGCTTAATTTGATTCAGGCTGATGATGCAGGGAGGAAACAAAGCCGAGCCGATGCCAGCCCCGCCGAGGCCCCGCGACCCGCCCCGACCCACCCCGAGGAGGAGGAAGGAAGAGGAGGAGGAGGAGGGGAAGGAAGAGGAGATAGTGACGGTAGTAGAGGAGAAAGAAGAGAAACAGGAGGAGGAGGAGGTGGAGTAAGAGGAGGTGAAGAAAGAGGTAGGGGTAGAGGAGGAGGAAGAGGAGGAGGAGGAGGAGGAGAAAAATAATACTTAGACCAAGAAAACAAGAACAAGGACAAAAAGAAGAAAAGGAGGAGGAGACGGAGGAGGAAGAGAAGGAGAGGAGGAGGAGGAGGACGAGAACGAGGAAGAGAAGGAGAGGAGGAGGAGGAGGACGAGAACGAGGAAGAGGAGGAGGAAGAGCAAGCGGAGGAGGAAGAGGAGAAAGAGGAGGACGAGAACGAGGAGGAGGAGGAGGAGGTTCAGAATGAATACCAGGGTCAAAAAAGGTCAAAAGAATGGGAATAAGCGTCTGTGGCTCCGTCAGGCAAAGGAGGAGGAGGAAGAGGAGGAGGAGGAGGAGGAGGAGGAGGACAAGAAAAGAAGAAAGCTAGTGTAACATTGTCTGGAGAGAAAAAGAGAGAAATGAACAAGGAGGAATGTGTGTGTGTGTGTGTGTGTGTGTGTGTGTGTGTGTGTGTGTGTGTGTGTGCGTAGGTTGGTCACGTCTTGGCGCTGGGATTGGCTTGTTCTTTATTCGATTGTTGAGGATTCCAATAGCGAAGGGCGGCTTTGATACACACACACACACACACACACACACACACACACACACACACACACACACACACACACACACACCTCCCCCCACCCCCCATCCCCACACAAACAGACACACACATGCACGTCACGTCCCTGGAATGCACGGAGAGACAGACAAATCACATTATACAATCAATCCGTCGGTCCCCATTGCGGTGGAGAGCCATTCTTTGATTAATTAAGGATTCTCTCTCTCTCTGTTTATATTTCCCATACCAGCGGACTCAAGGATAGCCCACTCTCAGTTCTCTTAAGCCCAGCGAAAGAAGGCTTAGGGCTATCCAGTACAGCCTAGCGTTGTCAAGTCAACCTCAGTAGCGTCGAAGCTCAGACCAAGTGTTTCCCGGCTATTCCCGTAAAGCCTAGAAAATGCAGGCGACTATTTCTTGTTTCCTCCAATATTGTCCATTCCAGGCTAGCTCATCTCAGTTCAGCCTTATTCCAGCACTGTCCATCTCCTGTTTTCCCCTTCCTTCCTTCCAGTCCACCCTCATTCCAGTACTGTCCATCTCCCAGTCTCTCCCTTCCTTCCTTCGAGTTCAGCCTTAATCCAGTACTGTCCATCTTCCGTCTCCAACTTCCTTCCTTGCAGTTTAGCCTCATTCCCAGTCTCTCTCCTTTCCTTTCTTCCTTTGAGTCCAGTCTTAATCCAGTATTGTCTGTTCCCCGTCTTTCCTTTCCTTCATTCATTCATTCCAGCAAGCTTCATTCCCCGTCTCTCTCTACCTTCCTTCCTTCGAGTCCAGCCGTAGTGGTCTATTCTCCGTCTCCCCTTTCCTTCCTTAGTGCCCAATCTTATTCCAGCACTGTCCATTCAACCATCTCAGCTCAATAGAATTTCCATGTATGTATAGTGAAATGAACCTAGACAAGCCCTAACCCAACACACCTCGGTCCTCATCACCTCATCTTAGCCCTTCCCATCTAGTTCTGGACAACTTCAGCCCTTCCAATCAAGCTTAGCGCACCCTATTATATTTTGGCCTTTCCCAGCTCATTTCAGCAAACTCTAACTCATCTCAACTCATCCCAGTCTGTCAATCCGAGCTCTCTCTAGTCAATCCCAGTCGATATTAGTCCTTTTTAACTCATCCTAGTTCATCTTAGTCTATCTCAGCTTATCACGGTCCATCGTAGCCAATTTCAGACCATCCAAGTCCATCTTATCTCATTCCATCCATCGTAACCCATCTCAGCCCCTTCCAGTCCACCGTATCCCACCCTAGCTCATCTCAGACCGTCTTCGCCCCTCCCAGCCCGGCTCTTTCTGCCTCCCCTCCGGCGCCTCCTCGGCCCTGCCCTCGTCTGCCCCCTAATGGCGACCGACCCTCGTGAGCGGCTGATTTTAATCTAATCTACGGCTATAATCAATGAGGGGACGCGGCGGGGAATCAATGAATGTTGCAGGGCTAGTTAAGAGGGACAAACGCGCGCGCTCACACACACACACACACACACACACACACACACACACACACTGTGACTTCCAGTTTCTTTAAGACGGTTGTGACAAGACACCTCTGGACAGCTCTTTGACTTCCACTCTGGCGTCTTTGTGGTGCCAGAAGGTAGCGGAGTGTTTTCTCGTAATTTTCTTCATCTCTTGGTGGGTGGGTGTCCTCTAACCGTGGAAAACTCCATATGATAGCTTTAATTTATGTCTTATATTAAAAGTTGGAAAGTTTCGTTTACTCAGTGCAACATCTGTGGTCATATGCCGGAGAGAGACAGAAGGGGAAGGAATTATAGATAAAGGAAACAGACCCCAGGAGACGGGACACAACCCCCGATTAATACCTGGTACTCATTCACTGCTGGATGGACAGGGGCGTAGGGTATCGAAAAAGCCGCCCAAGTTTTTACACTCCGCCCGGGAATCGAACCCGGGCTCTCTCGGTTGTGAGCCGAGTGTGCTAACCACTGCACCACGAAGCCCCCAGTCTTCTATTAAAGTACTACAGATTAATATATACATGTCAGTAATATCAAGGAAATAACGATGTAAAGGTAACAATCTCTCACTTCCCGGAGAGCATCAATTAAGAAAGAGCCGGCCACAGGTGGCTTCAAGGCGAGCAATGAAATACAGTTTTCAGCAGCTGATTCCTGATGGACGTTAAGAGATCAATGATTCAGCACAACTTGCCCTGCTCCCCACGCTGATCACTGTTTTATAGCATGACTCCCCACGCTGATCACTGTTTTATAGCATGACTCCCCACGCTGATCACTGTTTTATAGCATGACTCCCCACGCTGATCACTGTTTTATAGCATGACTCCCCACGCTGATCACTGTTTTATAGCATGACTGTCTCCAGCAATAAATAGGATGAAATCAAGCAACAGCTGATGCTTAATATACCAGTAGAGATCAGTAATTCAGAACAACCTGCCAACGCGAACCACCACCACCACCACCGCCACCACAACCACCACTACCACCACCACCATTATAGTCACTGCCTTAAATTATGATCGTCTTTTTTATAAGGAGTAAATGAGACAGGCCAAGGAGCAAAAAAACTTGAAGGAAATCAATCCCACAACACGCTGCTTCATATAAAAGGAGAATGAGTGAAATGTCAAAAGACAGATATATTGATATTGGTCAGCACATCAAGACAGCATTGTCCAGGAAGATACGACGAGCCTTCTTTCCCTACTGGGTCACGACTCACAAGGGTTGGTTGGGACACCTCCAATGATTAGTACGCTTCTTTTTTTTTGTACTCTTGCCAGCAGAAAAAATACTCTGGGAATCAAGATAACGTATGATAAAAAAACGCCAAATTAGATTTCAATAATGCAACTTCTTTTCAAATTTAATTTCTGATGTGCCTCGATTCACTTTTGCAGAGTATTTTCTTCCTGAGAATTTTACAAATGAGATCGAAGTGGAACCTTGGCCTGGGCAGGATAGAGTACACTTTAACATCAGACACGAAAAGGCGGATGACGTTAACCCCTTGACTACGGATTTCCTACCAGAAGATATCACCAAGCTACAGGAATGGAACAAAAAATGACTGCTACAATTCAATGAAAAAAGTGTAAAGTCCTGCATCTTGGGAGGGGATATCCAGCATACCAATACCACATGGGAAACACTCCATTATCCACCACAGAGGCAGAGAAAGACCTGGGACTCTATGTTACCAGGCTACCAGTGAAGGCCAAATCAGTGCCAATCGCAGCGGACGGGTTAAGAAGGGATTTTTTCTCCAGTAACCTAATAATGCTTGATGATGATGAATACTAACTATGGTGAGAAAACGGCGCCGAGGATCTCCGTTACACCACCACGGCAACACTACAAGCACCACCCACTTGGGATCGTATTATAAAACATTTCTTCGCCCAAGAACACAAATTTGACAAGGTTTTCGTAGGAGTTGTGGGCATTTCCAGGAGTAGTTTTTGACCCTTGTGGTAGTTTGACCCTTCCTCTGTACAATGAACCTAAAGCAACACTCATTAGAACACGACTGACCCCCTCTTTGACCTTTACAAATATCTGATGTGAGAAGCGGAAGTGTCTTATATTACCGACCTTAGGCTCGTCTATAAATCATGCCGCCGCCCCAAGGCACCACAGAGCCGAGTCGGTCCCCAGCAGCAGCCAGGAGGCCAGCAAAGAGCGTTACCACTACATTAGCAAGCCGGCTCCCACAACCTCAATACGCTTGCTTGCCCATAAATCATGAAGCGCCTCCCGCCGCCCCAAGCCAAGAAAATCAGCGGCTGTTTCCAAGAAGCAAATCGTCCAGACGCCTCCAAGCCTCCGCACAGAGAGCCGAGGAGTGGGAAAGTAGACGAAGAGGAAGATCCAAAAATCTCACCTCACAACGACATGGAATAAAGAAAATCCTAAAATAAATCAAACCCCACTTCACGGAGATAAAAATAACTCAAAAGACAAAGTAAACCAAGCTCACGTCACGGAAAGATAAATAGTATATAAAAAATAACTGATAAACAGATGAAGGAAAACATGAATAGCAACATTACAAAGAGAAACTGAAGGAAATATGGAGAGAGAATAAATTAAGAAAAGAAAAAGATAAAAAGATGCAGAAAACATGAAGAGCAACATTTTGAAGGAAAACTATGGGAAATAAGCAATAAAAGACATAGCACAAAAACTATGACGGAAATGTGCAAATCTTTCAACGGCAGGTCGAGGCGTGGAGGCATCAGAGAGCAAAATAAAAATGGAAAGTAAAAAGCAGAAAAAAAAGGTCTTACCGCCTCACGTCATTCCCAGGAAAGGACGGAAAGGTCACGTCAGAGATAAAAACACAAGAGTAATAAAATAAACAAGATGAGAGGGGAGAAAAGACAAGAAGAAATATAAACAAAAAAAAAGTAAGATGATCGGGATAAAAAAGAATATATGAAAAGCATAGGCAAAAAAAGGACGAGAAAAAAGTATAAACAAAAAAAAAGATAAGACCTACAATCACTCCTCATGGAAGATCACATTGACAATAAAAAAGAATCAGGAAAAAAAATTATAAGCAAAAATAAAGTACAAAAAGAGAATAAAAACATCACAAAGAGAATATGCAAGGCAATGGAAGATGGACGTTGTTATACTACCATTAGAAGTTACTTGAGTATTTTTTTTTCATATTTCTTCTCTTCTCGTCCTTCATCTCCTGTATCTTTTCTTTTCCGTGACTATTCTTGTAATCATTAAAATCAACGTGAGAAATGAGAGACTGGAAGGTGTGCATGATAAGTGAAAAGTGGATGTAAAAATGGGAGTCATAAGCATGCGTAGTGGGGAACTCGTAACAGCTGAAGAAGGATACCAACACGAGTAAAAGAGAGAAAGGAAGAGAGTACAAGAATCACATGGTAGAGATAAGCAGTAAAAGAGGGAAAGAGCAGATCAGTTGAAGAAGGAAACCAAGACGCAACACGAGTAAAGCAAGAGATAAATGAAGCGAGTACAAGAATCACATGGGAGACTTAACCAGTAAAAAAAGAGGAATAGCAGATATGGAGGAGTATTCAGACGGAGGGATACTGGACAAGAGATGAATGGAAGAGGTCTAGGTGGAGAGGAGAGGGGAATGAGGAGGAAAAGGCTAGAAGGAAAGACAATGGAAAGGGTGCCATGTAGTAAATAAGTGAGAGATGAAAAAACGAGATGTAGGAATGAAACTGGAAAGGCTGAAGAAACGGAGAATGGGATGGATTAAAGGAAAAGTGGGGAGGACATTGAGGTACATAGAGGAAAAAAAAAGAGAATGAAACGAAAACAAATTATAAAAGAAGGGAGGCAGCCATGCACAAAATAAGTAGGTAGAGAGCCTGAAGTATACTTGTGCAAAACGTGGTATACAAGTAGATCGGCTGAAAGTGGTGGAATGGCAAATAGGGGGAAATGGGAGGAGAGGGAGGAAGAAATGGGGAGTGAGTGTTCAGGAGGGAGGGATGGAGGGAAGGTCGGAGAGGATCGAGGAGGGGGGGGAGGGGATCAGGGGGGGTAGGGGGAGTCTGGGAGGGGTAGTAGTGGGAGGCGCCATTCATATTCAGATTGTCAACAGACCCAATCACGGCGGGCGGCCCTCCACCTCGCTTTTGTCCGGCCGACGATGCAACTTCTCTTATTTGCATGAGGTTTGTTCTGGTGTATTTGCCCGTCCATTACCCGGCAGGAGATATAGGGGGGGCACCTGGACGGGGGGGGGGAGGGGGGAGTGTTCTGCATTTTTTAAGGGAGGAGTGTATGGGGGAGGAAAAGGGAGGGGGAAGGAGTTGTGTGCCTGTATATCTGTCTGTCCGTCTGGGTTGAAATTCTTGTGCGCCCCCCCCTAATCTCCCTCTCCCTCTCTCTCTCTCTCTCTCTCTCACTGTGCTTAATTGTGATTAGTAGAAATTAACGTATGTCGTGTGTGTGTGTGTGTGTGTGTGTGTGTGTGTGTGTGTGTGTGTGTGTGTGTGTATCCACGATTGAGAGCCGGCAGGAAAGGGGAGGGTGCGACAAAGGGAGGGAGGAAAGGAAGAACAAACAGAGAGAAAGGGAGAGAGGGAGCCCTTCAGAGAGAGAGAGAGAGAGAGAGAGAGAGAGAGAGAGAGAGAGAGAGAGAGAGAGAGAGAGAGAGAGAGAGAGAGAGAGAGAGAGAGAGAGAGAGAGAGAGAGAGAAAGGGTGTGCAGGCTGAGTGAAGCAGGTAGTGGTGGTGGTGGTGGATAAGTGGTAGTGAGTGGTTCGTGTCAGTGGTAGTGATGATAAGTGGTGGTGAAGAGGAGGGTAGTAAGTGGTGGTGGTGGTGTAGATGGTGGTGGTGGTGGTGTAGATGGTGGTGGTGGGTAGTGGTGGTGGTGGGTGGTGGTGGTGGTGGTGGTGGTGGTGGTGGGTCGAGCTCATTTTCAAAACAAGAGAGCATTCAGCATAACTTTCAATTGCAGGACAAAATTATTCCACACACACACACACACACACACACACACACACACACACACACTAAGCGCCGCCCTCCATTAAGGAACATTTTCATATTTACTCTTCCATCGAATTCCCAGACACTATACAATTTCCCCGAGTTAAAAATCAAGTCTTTTTTTTTCCCCCAACGCTCTCTCTCTCTCTCTCTCTCTCTCTCTCTCTCTCTCTCTCTCTCTCTCTCTCTCTCTCTCTCTCTCTCTCTCTCTCTCTCTCTCTGCTCCCCCCTTCCCTTAAGAAGCTTCCACTCATTTTTTTTGTTTTGTTTTTCAATCACGGTCTTCCTTCCTCCTACTCCTCCCCCTCCTCCTCCTTCTCTCCGTCCATTTCCTTTCCTTTCCTCTATCTCTATTCTCCTCCCTTCAACCCCTTTTTTATGAAGTCAGCTCTTCTTATCTCTGTTTTCCTTCGCCACCTTTTTTCTTCTTCCTCCTCCTCCTCCTCCTCCTCTTCCATAGTTCCCTCCCCTTCGAAATACAACATCCAGTCTCCCCATTCCTTCCCTTCCGCCTCCCTTTATCCTCTCCTCCTATACCTATTTTTCTCTCCTACCCTTGGCGCCTTCTGTTCCTTCTCTACCAGTTTCCTTTTTCCTCCTCCTCCTCCAGAACAACACTGACCCCCATTCCTTCCCCCTTTTCCACCCTTTTTCTAAACAATCATATTTTCCTCTCCCTCCGTTACACCTTATATTTCTCTCTCCGCTCTTTCCCTCCCTTTCCATGAGTACAAACATCCCCCTTATCTCCCTTCCCTCTCGATCTCCCTCTCTCTCCCTCTCACACCCTTGTATTCCCACCCAAGTGTTACCTCTTCCCTCCCTCTCTCTCCCTCTCCTTTCCTCCATTCTTTTATCCCATTGCTTTACTTGCTGTCTATTCTCTCTCTCTCTCTCTCTCTCTCTCTCTCTCTCTCTCCTTTACGCCCTCCCTCCTCATCTCACTAAAACAAATCTCGCTTATTCTCGTTTCTCCACTCCCTCTCTCCTTTTCTTCCTCGTCTCCTTTTCCTATTGACTTTCTTTTCCTTTTTCTCTTCTTCATCATTCGAGTCTTACTTTTTCCTTCCTGCCTTCTTTTTTTTCCTTTTTTCACACGTAAAAAATATCCACTCCTCCTTATGAAATGCTCTCTCTCTCTCTCTCTCTCTCTCTCTCTCTCTCTCTCTTGACACAAACACAAACTCCCACTCCCACACTACCTTCCTTCTTCCACACTCCCTCCCTCCCTCCCCCTCCTTCTCACTCACTCCCCCTCTTCCTTCTTGCCCCCCCCCCTCCCCCCACGAGGCACCACCACTTCCTGAGCCCATCCTAGACTCATTTTCCTTCATTAATTAATATGGTCCTAATACCCGCGTGATCCTCTTAGCGTGGTGGTGGGGCTGTGTGTGTGTGTGTGTGTGTGTGTGTGTGTGTTGAAGGGTGTGATGAAGGAATTACAGCAGCCACATACACGCACACATGCATAGTCACTCACCACTACACACACACACACACACACACACACACACACACACACACATACCTCCAATATCTATTACCGGACCAATCATCACCACTTTCCTCCTCCACACAACCCACCACCACCATAACCACTATATCACAACCACCGTCTCAAGCCAGTCTATTGTATATGTATTTTCATCATGTAATTGTTTCCTGAAAAGCTCGTGAACATTACTGATAGCCAAGGTACGCACACAAACAGGTCTTGGTTACTATAAAAAAAAAACTCACATCAATTATTTCAAGGCCAGAAAGGATATTAATCGGGCTTTCATGAGTGTTCCTTTAGGTTCATGTTACAGAAGAAGAGTTAAACTACCACCAGGGTCATAAAACTATCCCTGGAAATGACCAAAACTCCTACACAAGCATTGTCAAATATGCGTACCAGGGCGCCGAAATGTTTAAAAATATGACCCTGCGAGCCTTGAAAAGAGAAAGGAAAAAAAGATCGCACAGAGATGAGAGAAAGAATGCTAGAGGAAAGATAAAGATTGCATAGAAAAACAGAGTAATGAAAGGAGAAAAGGGGAAAAAAGAGAGAAAAAAAGATTGCACAAAAACGAGAGAAAGAATGCTATAGTAAAACGAAAAAGTTAGCACAGAAAAACAGATGAATGAAAGGAGAAAGGGAAAAAAAAAACACGACTGCAATGCCAAACGGGAGTAATTCAAGAGTACCGTTATACATTTTCAAAGCACAGAAGGTTATATACGTGGTTGTTATCAAGTAACGGAAACAAAATAAAAGGCACGCTCCTGTTTCCCAAGATTCTGGTGTTGTTTATTTTCCAAAGGTTCGCGTTGTTTATTTTTCAAAAGTTCGTGTTGTTTATTTTTCAAAGGTTCGTGTTGTTTATTTTTCAAAAGTTCGTGGTTTATTTTTCAAAGGTTCGTGTTGTTTATTTTTCAAAGGTTCGCGTTGTTTATTTTTCAAAGGTTCGTGTTGTTTATTTTTCAAAGGTTCGCGTTGTTTATTTTTCAAAGGTTCGTGTTGTTTATTTTTCAAAGGTTCGTGCGTCCGGGAATCTGTCTTCGCCTTGGCCTTTTAATGATGATAATTTAAACGCCTAACACAGATTTTTTTCTTCAGTATCTAATAAAGTTCGATGGAATACAAGACGTGAAACTGAGATTTATCTTCCCCAACTATTCAAGGTTTGCCTAAGTCACCCCCAAATCCCCGAAACACGAAGAATGGAAGTTAAACTGAACAATCTGGCATTTTCCTCTTTCTGTGTGATGGAGGTGAGATTTCTCCTATCCAAATTATCAGTCTACACAAGGTTTCCCATATCTCCAAAACACGTAATATGGCGATCAAAATACTGGGCAATCCGGCATTTTCCCATTTTCTGTGTGATGATTCGGGGGGGGGGGAGAGGGAGAGAGAGAGAGAGAGAGAGAGAGAGAGAGAGAGAGAGAGAGAGAGAGAGAGAGAGAGAGAGAGAGAGAGAGAGAGAGAGAGAGAGAGAGAGAGAGAGAGAGAGAGAGAGAGAGAGAGAGAGAGAGAGAGAGAGAGAGAGAGAGAGAGAGAGAGAGAGAGAGCCATCCAAATTATCAATCTACACAAGGATTCCCATAGCTCCAAAACACGTAGCATTGGCGGTCAAACTACTGGGCAATCCGGCATTTCCCATTTTCTGTGTGATAATTCGGAGAGAGGGAGAGAGAGAACGGTTACGACGGACGGGGAGAGAGAGAGAGAGAGATAGCGGGAGAGGGAGAGAGCTGGATGCAAAACCCGGCGACAGAAAACCAAAAGAGGGAGAGGAAGCGGCAACGTGCGTGGCTGCAACACAATACGCGTCTCTTCGGGGCCGTAATCACCTGTTCACTGCATTCAAAGTAGGCGGAGGCGGCGCGTGTTCAAGCTATTGCCAAGTCGAGCATTAAGGCTGACGGCGGCGCTGGAGCGAATGTCTGGCCGGGGTGATTATTGCCTTAGAGGGCTGGGGGGAAGGGGGGGTAGAAAGTGAGGATGGAAGAGGTTTAAAGGTAGAAAGGGGGGTAGAAGAGAGGACGGCAGGTGTAAGGGGGCGGGATGAGAAAAGGTAGGTACAGAGCTAGGTAGGTAATCAGTTGTAGGTAGGTAGGTCGGTGGGTAGGAAGGTAGGTTGAGAGAGGGAAGGAGGCAGAATAGAGGGAAGTCAAAGTAGAAAGGAGTGAGGAAAAGAATGGAAAGGGAGAGGAAAGAGAAGGGAAAGGGAGAAAATAACGTTAAGGGAGAGAATGACAGAAAGGTGAAATAGAGAGAAAGAGGAAGTGAAGAAATGGAAGGGAGAGAAGGGAGGGTAGAGAGAAAATGAAGGATGAACGGAGATGATTTCATTGAGGGAGAAGAAGAAAAGTAAAGAAAAGTAAGGAAGAGGAGAGAGGGTAAAGCTGAGGTGATGGCAAAGACAGAAAAAGAGGAAGGAAGGGGAGGACAGTAGAACAGGTGAATGTGAAGCAACAGAAGTAAAAGGATGTGACACTGATAATCTTGGGAGGCTGAAAACGTATGGAGGTAAGGAAAAGAAGAGGGAGGGAAGGGCAGTAGAACGGGTGACGGAGAGAAGGAACATAAGTAGGAGGTAAGAAGGAGAGAAGAAGAGGGAGGGACAGGCAGTATAACGGGTGACGGAGGGAAGGACATAAGTAAAAAGGTGTGACACAGGTAATCTTGGGAGGCTGAAGTAAGTATGGAGGTAAGGAAGAGAGAAGCAGAGGGAGGGAAGGGCAGTAAAACGGGTGACGGAGGGAAGGAACAGAAGTAGGAAGTAAGGAGGAGAGAAGAAGAGGGAGGGAAGGGCAATAGAACGGGTGGCGAGCGGGGGAACAGAAGGAAAGGGTGTGGCACAGAAATTATCTTGGAGGCTAAAACCTGAAGGCGGCGAAACAGCGCAGTGGCAAAGAGACAGACTGGCGAGGGCAAAGAATTATCAGCCTACATAAATCCAAGGCGAGGGAAGGGAGAGGGGAGAAAGAAGGGGAGGAGAAAACATACACACTTTAGATTATGTCCTTGGAAAAAAAAACACCTTGCTGCAGAATGAAAGTAAGGCGTGAAAAACGAAAAAAAGAAGTGTAGAAATCGCTGCAACAAAATGTATACCGGTGAGTGTCGGAAGGCCGGGCAAGGAAGGAAACAGAGGACAGTAGAAGGATAATAAGAGCAGCGACGGCGGCGGCGGGAGGGCAAGGCAATGCTCTGATCCCCTTGGCTTAGAATTCAGGGCACAGGAAAAGGCCGAGCAGAGAAACGAGAAAGATTGAGGCAAGGAAGAGAGAATAGGTGAGGAAGGAGTGTACGGAGAAACGCATGAATGGGGGGAAAGAGGAAGAAATAGATTGTACAGAGAAAAGAAAGAATGCTGGAAGAAAACTGAAAATATGTTACGGAGAAACGGATGAATAGGGAGAGAAAGGAAACGAGAAAGAATAGGAGGAGAGAAAGTGGAAAAAAGATTGTACGGAGGAACAGACGAATAGGAAGAGAGGAAAAAGTGTTCAGACGAAAATAAATAGGAGGAGGAGAGAAAGCTGACTAAAGATTGTATGGAGAATAATGATGAATGGGAAGAAAAAAAGGAAAAAAATTGTACATAGAAAGAAAAGGCAAAAGGAAAGCTCAGAAAAGATTGTACGGAGAAAACATTTGAATGGGAAGAGAGAGAGAAAGGAAAAAAATGAGGCTGCACAGGGGAACAAGAAAGAAGAGGAGAAAGAGAGAAAGGTGAGAAAAGGACTGAACGGAGAAACAGGTGAATGGGAAGAGAGAGAGAGAAAGGAAAAAATTGAGGGGAAACGGAGAAACTGATGAATGGGAAGAGAGAAACAAAATAAAAGATTGCACAAAGACGAGAGAAAGAACGCTAGAGGAAAGATGAAGATTGCACAGAAAAAAACAGACAGCTGAAAGAACGGAAAATAAAAAAAATGACAACAGATAAAAGGAAGAATTGAAAAAGACAAAGAAGGAAAAGAGTGTAAACAGGAGAGGGAAAAAGAGAAAGGAGATAAAAGTGGACAAAGGCAAAAAGAGAGAATGAAGAAAAAAAGACTGGTAACAGGAGACAGAAAAAGAAAAGAGAAAAGAGTAGAGAGAGAGATTGCTAATAGAGAGAAAGGAGAAAATGATTGCCCCAAAAAAGAGAAAGGTAACAAGATTGAGCAAAGAGGGAGAATGCGAGGAGAAAGGAGAAAAAGACAAACCAGATAAAGGGGAGAATGGGAGAGAAGAGAAAGATGAAAACAATAAACGAAGAGAGAATGAAAAGAGGAAAATATTGCACGGAGAAAAGGGAGAATGGGAGAAGAAAAAAAGTAGAGGACTGAACGAAGAGGGAGAAAGAGGAACGAGAAAGAGAGGGAAAAGATTGAAAGAAAAGGGAAAATGATAAAGAGAAAACAGGATAAGAGTGCTCAGAGAAAAGGGAGAGGAATGAGGGAGGAGAGAAAGGCTAACAACGGTGAACAAAAAGAGAGAATGCAAAAAGAAAGGAGAAAAAGATGAACCAGAGAAAAAGGATAGAATGAAGCAGGGAGAATTGAAAAGAAGAAAAGGGTTAAGCAATGAACAAAAAGGGAGACTATGAGAACAAAGAAAGAGGGAGAAAAACAGACCAGAAAAAAGGAAAAATGAGGCAAGAAGAGAAAGGGGAGAGAAAAGGGAGAGAATAAGACAGGAAGGAAAAGGGTGAGAACTGTGAGAATCAAGGGAGAGAAAGAGAATAAGAGAACACAAAAAAGAGGGAAAATGAAGAAGAAGAGAAAGATTAATATATTGTACTAAAAAGGGAGAGTGAGAGAAGAAGCAAAGGGAGAGAAACATTACCTAGAGAAAAGGGAAGGGAGGAAAGAAGAGAGGCAGAAATACAATCAGACAGGCAGACAGGAGGGAGAGAAAGGTGAAAATGACGAAGAGAAATACGAGAAGAAAGAAAGAGAAAAAAAATAGCAAGAGAAAAGGGAGAATGTGAGAAGGGGGATAAAAGGTGACCAGAGAAAAGGGGCTGAATAAGGAAAGGAGGAAAGAGAAAGGTAAAAACGAGGGACAGAAAAAAGAATGCGAGAAAAGAAAGGAGAAAAAATATTACTCAGAGAAAAGGGAGAATGAGAGAAGAAAGGGGAGAGAAAGAGTGGTCAGAGAAAAGGGAGGGTAAAATGAGGCAGGGAGAATGGAAAAGATAATGAAAAAAGAAGAAGATAAGAAGGAAGGGGGAGAGAAAGACTGGCCAGGGAAAAGGGAGGGTAGAATGAGACAGGGAGAATGGAAAAGATATTGAAAAAGAGGGAGAATGAGGGAAGGAGGAAAGAAAGAGAAAGAAAGAAAGAGAGAAAGAAAGAAAGAAAGAAAGAAAAAGAAAGAAAGAAAGAAAGAAAGATAGGGGAGAGAAATATTGTCCCTGAGAAACGGGAGGGAAGAATCAGACAGACAGACAGACAGACAGACAGACAGGCAAGAGGGAGAGAGAAAGGTAAAAACGGTAAATAGAGAAGAGAAGAAGAGAAAAAGAAGGAAAAGATTTACCAGAGAAAATGTAGGAGAAAGATGAAAGACTGCGCAGAAGAAAGAAAATGAGAATGGAGAAAATGAGAAATGTATAAGGAAAGAGAAGAAGAGAAGAGCAAAAGGGGAGAAGGAAAAATCTTGCCTGGAGAAACGGGAGGGGAGAATGGCACTGGCAAGAGAGAGAGAAAGGGGAGAAAGATTGCACCAGGGAAAAGGGAGGAAAGAAAGGGAAAAAAGTGAAAACGGTGAACAAAACGCGCCCGGGCTGAGGGAAGTGGCTGTTGGGAATCCAAATTGAATGTTGCACAACACGAGATGACTTGCGTCGCTGCGAGATGGGATACAATCAAATTACCGAACACAGAGACGCGCTTCTGTGTCAAACCTCTGTAGCCGGGGCGTCTCGCAAGTGGGGAGGGAGAGGAGGAAGAGCAGAGGAGGGAGGTGTAAGTTATTGGGTACAGAGGTGGAGTAGAGAGGGAGTAGGTGGAGAGGTGACTGGGGAAAAAGAGCTAGGGAGGTGGAGGTTATTGGATACTAAGGTGGAGGGGAGGAGGAGGAGGTGGAGGGGTGATGGGGAACAATAGAAGTAGGAGATAGAATTCACTCGATATAGAGGTGGAGTAGAGCGGGAGGAGGTGGAGGAGGGGAAATGGAAGGTGAAGGGGATAGACTGTCATTCTCACCAACCCAACAGTTCGAAGTGAGGAGAAAAGAGAGAGGAAGGAGACAGAGGCAAGGGAGAGGAAGGCGATGAAAGGGAAAAATGATAAGGGAAGTTAACATACACACCATCCCTAACAACACCAAAGAGAGAGGAAGAGCGGTAGGGGAGAGGGAGTGGATGGGGAGGAAAAAGGAGGGAGGGGAGATATAACACACACATTCTCTGGCAACCCAAAGAGAAAGGGAGATAGACAAGGAAGAAATAGATGGAAGGGAAAAAGAAGGAGAGGAGCGTTACCTTTCCGAACACTCCTGACAACCCCTCGATAAAAAGGTACAGAGGCAAGGAAGAGGGAGTGGATGGAGGGTAAAAAAAAGTGGAACGGAGTTATCACGCATGCGCCCAAGAAAGATACAAGGGCAGGGGAGAGGGTGAACATGGAGGGGAAAAAGAGGGGAGGAAAGTTTCCCTACACAGCGCCACGAGAACCTCAAGAATAGGGAGAGAGGCATGAAAGGAGGAGTGGATGGAGGGGAAAACTGGGAGGGGAATTATCATGGACACCCCCAAGGAAGGTAGAAAGGCAGTGAACAGAGAGAGAGAGACAGAGAGGGGAGGGAGGGAAAAGGAGGGGAGGGAGGGAAAAGGAGGGAAGGGGAGGGAAGTTATCTTGCACCCTACCCCAGACAACCCCAAGGAGAGAGGGAGAGGGGAAGGGAAGAGGGAGTGGATAGGGGGGAGTCATCCAACACACTAACCCTGACAAGACTTCCCCCTCCTCCCCATGCTCCTCCTCCTCCTCCTCCTCAGGGAACAACTGCAGCTCCTGAGGGCACGGAGACGGCTTGTATTTGTTTATCCGGACGTGATAGCCACTTAGCGGACTGGATTAGGTCGCGTCTGTGCTTTGTTAAGTCGACAGTTCATCTGCATATTTATCAGTGCTCCGCGGCGCCGCTAATAACCACTTCGATGTTCCATTACACCAGACGACGCAACCTCCACCTCCACCTGTACCCCAACCTCCACCTCCTCCTCCTCATCCTCGCGCACCTCTCACGTCTCCCAAGGCTTTGTCACCTAACCAAATCTCGCATCTGATAGTTAATTTGCTCTATTTCTTCATCGTTTCTGCTTTGTTTCTCTTTTCTTCATTCCTTCTTTCCTTGGTTCTGTCACCTCAACAAGTCTTTTTTCTGTTCCTCCGTTCGCTCTATTTCTTCATCGTTTCTTCCTCGTTTCTCTTAAGTTTCTCTCACTAAGTCTCATCTTCACTTCCTCCGTCTGTTCCATTTCTTCATTTCATTTTAGTTTTCTTTGTGTATCTTAAGTTTCATTCCCAGAAAGCCGCTTGGAACAGGGCTCACACCTTTATACATATTCTGAAAATGTCATTCCTTCATTTCATCTAATTTCACCTCTGTTTTAGCCTTTCCTTTATATGGTCTTTCTTATTTCATCTTCCCCTCTTCCGTATACATTTTTTTTTTATTCTCTACTCTTCCTTAATCTAATCTTAACTCTTCTAATCTGTATATGCTCCTTTTTCGTTGTCACTTCTTCGTAAATCATAATCTCACTCTTCTTCTTCCACCTCCTTTCATCTCACCCGCCCCTCAGGCTCCTTTGCATCATCCCATCTCGTCTCTCCTTCGTATCATCGTTTCCTTAATCATATTTCTTTCCTAATTGCCTCGCGTTTCCCGGAGCACCAGTCCCTCCCTTCACTCACATCTTCGTCTTCACTCACTACACGTAATCCTCACTCATATCATCCTACGCGCTATTTTCATACGTGTGACAAAAGAAAATCGTAGCAGATACCATCGTGTAACCATTAGTAAAGGTCCTGTGCTCCAAATACTTCTTCTTGAGTGCCTTTTCCCTTCTCGATCTCACGCATGTCAGTTCCTTCTCAGGCTTCTCAATTCCAATCCTCGTCATATCTAATGGAGT
Organism: Eriocheir sinensis; assembly: GCF_024679095.1. NCBI lineage: Eukaryota > Metazoa > Arthropoda > Malacostraca > Decapoda > Varunidae > Eriocheir > Eriocheir sinensis. The sequence continues at coordinate 5,805,472 of NC_066566.1, read as the reverse complement.
TAACTACCACGATGAGAAACACTTGGTAACAACATACACGTCATCAAACATAGAGACGCCTGACATAAATTTGTTTCCTATATTATATACGTCTGTCTTTTCTCAACATCACTTCATAAACAATCGACTAAGGTATTATCGCACGTTCCTTTTAAACATCATCATCATTCTCAGTTATATTTTTATTTATGTATCATTTGGTATATTTTTTTCTATTATTTTATTTTTACCGAGACTTCATAAACTCCTTTGTTAGAAGTCCAAAGCAAGATACACAGACAGACACGGCAGGAAAAGGATAAATGATAAATACATGAAGGAAAGAGACCAGGACACGTTGACACAGAGGAAAACATCATACAGGGATTACGGATTTCTGTTCCTCCTGACTCCCCGTGACTCCAAGCCTCGTGTTACTGAAGGTAATGAGCGAGGCAAACAAACTCGCTGGAAGAGACACACCAGCAACAAAACACACGGAAAGACATCTGACTTGTATTTATGTTCTCCCAACGCTTTATAATTTCACATCTCGTTATACAGGAAGTGAAGAGCAAGAAGCGGATAAACTAAAAGACACAGATAGACACAAATACACAACGAAACACTTTGGGTAAAATTTTGCACTTCCCGACGCATAACATATCCAACCCTATATATAAATGAGGTGGAGAAAAAATCAGAGACACACACACACACACACACACACACACACACACACACACACACACACACACATCCCCCCCTCACATACACACATACCCCCCACCCACCCCCTCACACAGCTAGATACAGAATCCCGTGTAACCTATCAAAACAAGACACACTGAAATTAAAGAATGAACACAGAGTAAACAAAAAAAAGTGTCGGTGGAGGTTAATATTATGCGAAGTGGTGCAAGACAAGAATGACAAGTGGGCGGACACTGACTAACACAAGAGATACACGCGCGCTAACAAATGAAGGGGAGAGAGAGAGAGAGAGAGAGAGAGAGAGAGAGAGAGAGAGAGAGAGAGAGAGAGAGAGAGAGAGAGAGAGAGATTTGGAGGGTGATGAATGGTACCAGAGCAAGATGAAAAACAAGAGGGGCCTCACAGCGCCGTAAATTCAATGTCAGCAGAAAGGAGAGACAAAAGGAACTGCGCATGCGTGGAGACGAAGGCAGAAAGGAAGAAAGGAAGGAGGAAAGGAAGGAACACTGAGGAGGAAGACAAAGAAGAGGGACGTTGAAGTATCAAGAAGTATTTATGCATGATGGAAAATGAATTAATATTGAAACAAAGTGTGGCACTGCATGGCTCTCTGACACTATGAATTAATTAACTGGACGTGTGTGTGTGTGTGTGTGTGTGTGTGTGTGTGTGTGTGTGTGTGTGTGTGTGTGTGTGTGTGTAACCAAGGAATGAATAATGAAATAAAGTCAAGGAGTGCGTCCATTACGATGCGTTAATGTAGGAAGAAAAGACGGAATATTTCAGCATAAGTAACCAGATGCGACTTTGAATCAAAATAAATTACTGCAAGTCGGGGAGAAAGAGAGAAATATAATATGATGTGGAAGGAGTCCAAATAACTCATGCGAAACCAGAGAGAGCAAAGACCGATTACGATTGGCAAAACATCAAAAATCATATTCTCCTCGACGCATACTTAACTAAAACTGAAATGTAATGGTAGTCAAGAGAAAAGCAGACAAAGAGATTCGGTAGGAGAAAGACACATAAAGAAGGAGAAAGAGTAGACACAGGAGAAAGAGACACAGCAATCGGTTATAAAGGAAAGGGTATCAAGAAACAGTCAATAAGCAAAGGAAAATACCGCAAATATGAACGAAAATGTGTCTTAATCACTAATATAAAACGAGTCAAAACTGCTTGTGAAAATCGAAAACTGATGCTAAACGAATCAGTATCGACAGTAAACAAAAAAGGTATCAAGAAAGCGACAATTAGCAAGGCAAAACACCGCAAATGTGAAGGAAAATGTGTCTTAATCACTTCTGTAAACCTTGTGCCAAAACTCCTTGTAATAATCGAGAATTGAAACGAAAGAAATCGATTATAATTATCGACAATATGCAAATAAAAGGTGTCAAGAAAACGTCATTTAGCATTCAAAACACTGGTAATATGAAGGAAAATATCTTAATCACTTCTGTAAAACGAGAGCCAAAGCTGCTTGTGATATTTGAGCTAAAACGAAACGAATCAGTTATCGACAATTAAAAAAATACTATGTCGAGAAAACGTTAATTAGCAAGACAAAACACTGCTCATATGAAGGAAAATATCTTAATCACTTCTGTAAAACGAGAGCCAAAGCTGCTTGTGATATTTGAGCTAAAACGAAACGAATCAGTTATCGACAATTAAAAAAATACTATGTCGAGAAAACGTTAATTAGCAAGACAAAACACTGCTCATGTGAAGGAAAATGTCTTAATCACTTCTGTAAAACGAGAGCCAAAGCTGCTTGTGATATTTGAGCTAAAACGAAACGAATCAGTTATCGACAATTAAAAAAATACTATGTCGAGAAAACGTTAATTAGCAAGACAAAACATTGCTCATGTGAAGGAAAATGTCTTAATCACTTCTGTAAAACGAGAGCCAAAGCTGCTTGTGATATTTGAGCTAAAACGAAACGAATCAGTTATCGACAATTAAAAAAAATACTATGTCGAAAAGACGTTAATTAGCAAGACAAAACACTGCTCATGTGAAGGAAAATGTCTTAATCACTTCTGCAAAACGAGAGCCAAAGCTGCTTGTGATATTTGAGCTAAAACGAAACGAATCAGTTATCGACAATAAAAAAAAAAAAATACTATGTCGAAAAGACGTTAATTAGCAAGACAAAACACTGCTCATGTGAAGGAAAATGTCTTAATCACTTCTGTAAAACGAGAGCCAAAGGTGCTTGTGATAATCGAGAGCTAAAACAATACGAATCGGTTATTGACAGTAAACAAAAAATGTGTCAAGAAAAAGTTAATTAGCAAAGATAAAGCACCAGAAATATGAAGGAAAATATCTTAAATTAGTAGAGCGAGTCCCAAAACTACTTGTGATAATCGAGAACTGAAACGATACGAATCAGTTATCGACAATGAACAAAATAAAGTGTCAAGATAACGCTAATTAGCCAAACAAAACACAGCTAATATGAGGGAGAATGGAGCTTAATCATTGCTGTTTTACAACGTGTCCCAAAACTACTTGTGATAATATAGAATTGAAACGACACGAATCAGCTATCGACAATGAACAAAATAAAGTGTTAAAATAACGCTAATTAGCCAAACAAAACACAGCTAATATGAGGGAGAATGGAGCTTAATCATTGCTGTTTTATAACGTGTCCCAAAACTACTTGTGATAATATAGAAGTGAAACGACACGAATCAGCTATCGACAATGAACAAAATAAAGTGTCAAGATAACGCTCATTAGCCAAACAAAACACAGCTAATACGAGGGAGAATGTAGCTTAATTAATCATTAGTGTTATAGAACGAGTCCTAAAACTACTTGGGATAATCGACTGACACCAAACGAAATGATTATCAACAATGAATAAAGAAAAAGGTGTCAAAATCTCGTTTATATAGAATTATTTATAGATGGTAACACACCGCTCGCAGCCCTGTCTTCCCCGCACCTCTCACTCACAGCTGCCACAAAAAAAGTAATAATAATTTAAATCCTTAGCTCTCTCTCTCTCTCTCTCTCTCTCTCTCTCTCTCTCTCTCTCTCTCTCTCTCTCTCTCTCTCTCTCTCTCTCTCTCTCTCACACAATATGATGGAACAACTCAAGCAGATAAATGTAGTTAATGAAAATATATATAAAAGTAGTGAATCGAGGTTACTTAGGGACTTGTGGTTAGTTTGGGTTGGTTAATAAGGGTTAGTTAGGGTTGGTTAATTAGGGTTAGTTTAGGTTAGTTAGGGTCAGTTAGTTGGTTGGTCAGTTAGTTAGTGAGGGTTAATTAGGGTTAGTTAGTTAGGGTCAGGGTTGGATCAAATACTGATTTTTTATAAGTCAAATACAAATACAAATACTTTTGTTCGGGATTCCAAAAATACAAATACAAATACAAATATTTTTATTCCTGAATTTAAAAATACAAATACAAATTCTTCTATTCCTGAATCTAAAAATACAAATACAAATACAAATACTTCTATTCCTGAATCTAAAAATACAAATACAAATACAAATACTTCTATTCCTGAATCTAAAAATACAAATACAAATACAATTACTTCTATTCCTGAATCTAAAAATACAAATACAAATACTCCTATTCCAGATTTCAAAGATACAAATAAGAATACTCCTGAAATTATACAAAAAATATAAAGATACTTTTTTCACAAGTTTACACTTCACATCATAATTGCATTTTATCATCATTAATGCCCGGAAGGTCTCCGTGCCGAGTTTTGCTCGCTTAGGAGTGTAAAAATTGCCGGCCTTACTAATCACCCTCTCAAATGGTGCCGGTAACTAACAGGTTCTTGCCTACCACAAGCTCAAAGGGTCAACGGTGGGGAGATGAGTACCTACCGCAGCCACACACAGCTTTTTTTTTTTTTACAGCAAAGGAGACAGCACAAGGGCACACAAAAAGGAAACAACAATAAAAAAGCCCGCTACTCGCGTCTCCTGTAAAGAATCCGAAGAGGTGGCCGAAAGAGCAGTCAACTACGTGAGAAGATAGCGTAAGAATAGCGTATGCACCCGCCTTTAACTTTACCTTCAGTTTTCTTCCTTTGGCGTCATGGTTAAGTGCAATGTTTAATATACTCACTCTCTCTCTCTCTCTCTCTCTCTCTCTCTCTCTCTGTAAAGTACGTAACAATAGAGAGCGGAGAATGAGTTTTAAACGCTCGACGAAGTTTAAGAAATGTGCCGTACGGTTGTGACGGAAACTGAAGTGCTAAAAGGTGCCGCCTCGCTAGCTACTGCGTACTACTTGCTGCTATACTGTTATCATCATTATTGAGCACCGTGAATGGGGTATACCCGGAAAAGTACAAATATCAGTAGTTATACAAAGTCTCTTACTCTGCCACATTCAAGACACAGATAATCAAAAGGATAAAGATTGGGGAGCAGCGACGTAGCGATCTTTTTTTTTTTCTGTATCCTCTTATTTTGGCCCTTGAGCTTTCTGTCTTTTGTGTTGAAAAAAAAAAAAAATACTGCCAAGTCTTTACCTCATCGATTTTCATTTTTTAGCAAACTCTTTAACATTGTTAGCTACCATTTATTATTTTTTTTTTACATGACGCTTTTCTTCGTTTTATTTTTTGGCTGCAGAGGGGGAGGGGGGGGGGGGGGAACCATTCCTATTACTCTGTCCTACCTCCCCCCTCCCTACCTCCCTCTTCTTGCCTCCCTGCCCCCGTCCTTCCCTTCCAGCTCAAGGTCGGACCGGAACTAAGGACTACACAATGAAAAAAAAATTGTGGCAGGAAAACGTGTAGGTAGAACTGACCATGACTGATGACGGACTAGATAAGTAAACAAATAAATAAGATGAGCAAATAAGATAATCAAATAAACAAATAAAAGATATAGAGATAGAACTTATTTTTATTTATGCGGATTGTTTATTTATTTATCTACTTTTGCCCTTGAGCTGCTTCCTTAACTGCAAAAAGAAAAAAAGATGGATAAATAAACATAATGATAGATAGCCATGCAGATAAATAGATAAAGAGTCAGAGAAATACATGTTCGATCGTTAGATGATTTGATAGTTAGTTAATAGGTAGTCCAATAGTACCCTTGTATAGTACCCTTAATTAGATAGGTAGTTAGATAGGTAGTTTAATAGTTAGACAGTTTGAATTAGTTAGTTAGTTCGTTAATTTTACTGTATTCTGTATTTGTTTATTTATTTATTTATTTGGATTATTTTTTTGTTTTGTTTGATTTTATTTTGGTGTTTTTCTTTTTCTTTTTCTTTCTTTTTCCTTTTCTTTTCTTCATCTTTTTCTTTGTTTTCTTGCTGTTGTTTTTCTTTTTGGATGTTCTTTTATTTCATATCATCCTTTTGTTGATGTTCACTGGTCTGGGTGAGCCGCTTTCCTCCCAGAAGAGACCCACCCATAATTTTGGTGATGTTAGTTAGGGGCCGAAAGGTGGATGATGTTTCTTATATTTTTCTTCTCTTGATGTGTTTTTCTTCTTGTTTTTCTTTTCCGATGTTTTTTTCTGTTCTTTTTCTTCTTATTTCTTTTCTTCGTGTTTTTTAATGTTCTTTTATTTCATATCATCCTCTTGTTGATGTTCTTCGTTGGTCTGGGTGAGCCGCTTTCCTCCCAGAAGAGACCCACCCATAATTTTGGTGATGTTAGTTTGGGGCCGAATGGTGGATGATGTTTCTTTGTATGTTACTTTTCTTGTTGTTCTGTTATTGTTGTTACTTTTCTTTGGCGATGTTTTTTTGCTCTTTTTTCCCCTATTTGTTGGTGTTCTTTTCTATATCATCCCTCTTTGATGTTCGTTGCTCTGGGTGAGCCTCTTTCTCCCCAGAAAAGACCCATCCATAATTTTGGTGATGTTAGTTTGGGGCCGAATGGTGGATGATGTTTCTGTGTATGTTACTTTTCTTGACGTTGTTCTGTTATTGTTGTTACTTTTCTTTTGCGATGTTTTTTTTTCTCTTTTTTCCATTTTTTTGGTGTTCCTTTCTATATCATCCCTTTTTGATGTTCTTTGGTCTGGATGAGCCTCTTTCTCCCCAGAAAAGACTCACCCATAATTTTGGAGATGTTAGGGCCTGAAGGTGGATGATCTGTGTTTTTTATTTTATTTTCTTGATGTTTTGTTACTATATTTTCCTTTTTCTGGTGTTCCTTTTTATTTTCCTCTTCTTTGGTGTTCCCATCACGTGGATTGTCTACGACATCTAACGAGCACCACAAGCCCCGGTTTATTGTTCGGAGTTTGCTCTCCTAGGCAGACTGCCTACCACGGCTGACGAGCTCCACCTGCCCGGGTTTATTGTTCGGAGTTTGCTCTCCTAGGCAGACTGCCTACCACGGCTGACGAGCTCCACCTGCCCGGGTTTATTGTTCGAGTTTGCTCTCCTAGGCAGACTGCCTACCACGGCTGACGAGCTCCACCTGCCCGGGTTTATTGTTCGGAGTTTGCTCTCCTAGGCAGACTGCCTACCACGGCTGACGAGCTCCACCTGCCCTGGTTTATTGTTCGGAGTTTGCTCTCCTAGGCAGACTGCCTACCACGGCTGACGAGCTCCACCTGCCCGGGTTTATTGTTCGGAGTTTGCTCTCCTAGGCAGACTGCCTACCACGGCTGACGAGCTCCACCTGCCCGGGTTTATTGTTCGGAGTTTGCTCTCCTAGGCAGACTGCCTACCACGGCTGACGAGCTCCACCTGCCCGGGTTTATTGTTCGGAGTTTGCTCTCCTAGGCAGACTGCCTACCACGGCTGACGAGCTCCACCTGCCCGGGTTTATTGTTCGGAGTTTGCTCTCCTAGGTGAACTGCTTTCGCTAACGACCTCCACCTGCCCGGTTTTGTAATCGGAGTTTGCTCTCCTAGATGAACTGCTTTCGCTAACGACCTCCACCTGCCCGGGTTTGTAATCGGAGTTTGCTCTCCTAGGTGAACTGCTCACGCTAACGACCTCCACCTGCCCGGTTTTGTAATCGGAGTTTGCTCTCCTAGGTGAACTGCTTTCGCTAACGACCTCCACCTGCCCGGGTTTATTGTTCGGAGTTTGCTCTCCTAGGTGTATTACCTATGACGGCTCACGAGCCCAACCTGCCCGGGTTTATTGTTCGGAGTTTGCTCTCCTAGGTGAATTGCCTACCACGGCTAACGAACCTCACCTGCCCGGGTTTGTTGTTCGGAGTTTGCTCTCCTAGGCAGATTGCCTACCACGGCTAACGAGCCCCACCTGCCCGGCGTTGTAGCCGAAAGATCTCCGGCACCTCCGTCGGGGTCCCGATGGACGCCGAGGCGCCCTGCCGGGAGCCCTCCAGTCCTGCCATGCTCGCCTGGGAGACCTTGGGCTCGCTGGCGCTCCACCGCCCCGCCGATTCGAATAGGGCGGATGCAAGAACTCGCTTCTTAAAACTACCAGACTGGATTATAAAATTAATCATAAATGCCGTGAAGGCGCCGGTCACCGCGTTTATCGGTTCTTGGATGAAGGACCGATGGGCCTCGGGGACGCGCACAAGCATCATAAGGAATCCTCGCCGCGGCTTCCGGCGCAGCATCCTTTTCCCTTTTCTTTCTTACTTCCAATTTTTCTTTTTAATTATATTTTCTTTCTCTGATTGACTGATTGATTGATTTTACATAGTAAGAATTGGTTCATCAATTAACGTCTTTCAGGTCCATTGCATTCACACACCTGCTGAGGGAGAACACCAGTGAGCGTGTTGACTCACGAGGACGGCCCACTAAAGTTTCCTAACATTTGTATTGGGCTGCCACTTCTCTTTAGTCGTCTGTTCCTCTATTTTTCTCTTCTTTATTTCATTCTATTTCTCCCTTTCTTTCATCCTTGCTCTCTATACATATATTTCTTTCAAACTTCTTCATCAGCCCCCTTTCCCTTCCATTCTCCCTCCCCTTCATCTCCCTCCATCCCTTTCATCCCCCTCGCCTCCCGCCCTTTGCTCTGTTTCTGTTATCATCACGACAGCTGTTTAATTTCTCTGCGGGGACTTTTTTTTTATGTTCGTGGATGTGACATGCTTCCCGGGGCGTCCATGTTGTTGCACAGCACCCTAGAATATTCTTTGCAAAGTGCTTCAAATTTGTGAAGCTTTTTGCATCACGCCAGTACCTCAGTGGATTGACATCAAAAGGCAAAACACCATCTTCTAGGTACGTTTCAAGTTCTGCCTTCACCACTGTAGTGTCATTTGTTGATGCACTTGCAATCATTTGCCCAGCTGGAGGCATGCAGGCAAAAAGACGAGGTCGTGTTGCACTCATGCCAGCCGAAAAGACGAAAGGCTCACTCTTGAAATGTTTTCTTCTTCAAGGTCGACTGAGTTGACTCGGAAATAATTAGGTCCACAATCTTGGAAACCTTTTCCTTTTGCATTTTCTTACATGGCATCCATGCCAGCTTAAACCTGGGCCCCATGACAGCTGCGGCAATGACATCAGTCCGCTCAAGAAATGGATGCAACCTCTTTTTGATAGGTGACTGCAGTGCATATGCCAAGTTAAAGCAGTAGATCGGTTTACTGTCTCTCTCGTCGTCTTCACTCACATCTCATCCCCTATGCCTCCCATTTCCGTGACGTCACACATTTTTGCGGGCGGATCCTTCTTCCGAGTCACCCATCCCTCAGTAACTCCCTAAATCCTCTCCTACTCCTCCTCCATGTGACCTGAGGTTAATTTCCTCCTTACTCCCCACCCTTAATTTTTTTCCTCCTCCGCCTTCAACCTTAAGGGCGCATTTCTGCCGCTTGGCACTGATATCGGTTTTTGGGTCCTCCTACCTTTATTTTTTCACCTATTTTAATCCTTTCCTCCTTCGCCTTCAACCTTCATCTGTTTCCTCCTCTGCCTTAACGCGGCTTAACATTATTTCTTTTTCTATTTCCTTAACAGTATTTATCCTCCTCAAATGGTTTTGACTCGAAATATAAATACAAATACAAAACACTTTTTTTTCTGGGTGCCAAAATACAAATACAAAATACTTTTTTTCTGGGTGCCAAAATACAAATACAAATACAAAATACTTTTTTCTCCGGATGTCAATATACAAATACAAATACAAATACATTAAAATTGTATTTAAATACAATTCAAATACAAATACAATTGTATCTGATCCACCCCTGGTTAGGGTTAGTTAGTTAGGGTTAGTTAGGGTCAGTTAATTGGTTGGTCAGTTTAGTTAGTGAGGGTTAGTGAGGGCTAGGTAGCGAGGGTTAGTTAGGGTTAGTTGATGAGGGTTAGTTAGGGTTAGTTAGGGTTAGTTAGGGTCAGTTAATTGGTTGGTCAGTTTAGTTAGTGAGGGTTAGTGAGGGCTAGGTAGTGAGGGTTAGTTAGGGTTAGTTAATGAGAGTTAGTTAGGGTTAGTTAGGGTTAGTTAGTTAGGGTTAGGGTTAGTTAGCTCAGGGTTAGTTAAGGTTTGGTTAGGTTGGTTGGGGACGGCAGATGGTGAAAAGCCGGTTCTCGAGACCTGCCGTGTGTGAGTCACCTGACCTCCTCTAGTCTCTTTGCGTGTGCACTCTTGGGCAAAATTCAAACAGCTGTCTCCTCAACGCTCACTTCCCTTGCTTCCTCTTACCTCTATTACCTCGCCCCGCCAAACATATTCCCTCTCTCTCTACAGGTATGTGGCGGCCACTCTTAAACAGGGCAGATTAAGTTAAGTTAGGTTAGGTTAGATTTAGTTGAAGTCATTTAAGGTAATTTATACTAGTAATCACAATGAGAATGTTCCAGAGCACACACCGGTTAGTGTCGAAGCTACAGCCAAGCGTCTTTACTCGGGGAAGACATAGCCATAGTGAGATTGGGAATATGCCCCCCGCCAGGCCACAACCACAAGCCAATGACATAATGCCCCGCCCCACCCCGACCCGGCTCTCCTTCCCTACTTCATGTCCCCTCTTCCCTTGCCACGTCAAACAACAACCACAAGCTAATGACATAACGCCCCGCCACGCCCCGGTTCTCCTTGCCTGCTTCATGTCCCCTCTTCCCTTCCCCCGCTAAGCAACAACCACAAGCTAATGACTTTCCGCCCCGCCCCGCCGCAACCCGCCTCAGTCTCGCCCCGCCCAAGCTCGCCTCTCCTTGCCTGCCCTGCGACCCCTTTCCCTCCTCCCGCTGATCGCCATTCACATGCTATCAAAGAAATTGGTAATAACCGCGAGCGAGCGTGGAGGGTGAAAGGATATTACGGAACAAAACCAAACTTTATTCACTCCTCAATTATTTCCCTAATGCGCAATTATTGGAATGTATAAATATCCCCCGTCTAATGATTGCACCCAACTAATGTTAATGACCCAGATAGTTTCTTTATACACATATTTTTTTAGACGCTATATGTTATTTTTGGTTCGGTAAAGCCACGAATATTGAATCATCATATCTTTTGCTGTTGTTGAATTGAAGCTGACATTTCATACAGCATTCAAAGGTTATCTCAAACGACTTACATTCTTTTCTATATATATTTTTAAAGCGCTATATGTTATTTTGAGTTTAGCAAGGCAACGCACGACTAGTGAATCATTTCTTTTCTGACATTGAAGTGAATATGACGCTTCTTTTAAAGCATTCTAAGGTCAATAGCAAACGACTCATCTTTACGTTTCCCCTACACTTATGTTTTTACCCAACGTTTATTAAGGTTCTAACGTAAAGGAAACTCGAAGTGCTATTTTTTTTTGTGTGTGTTATTTTCAGTTAAATAAGTACCATACATATTTAACCTTCAATTATTTACTGTTACTGAAGTGAATCTGACAATCTCAAACGACTGATATTTCCGAACCCTCTACATTTAGTATTTCCACGCCACGTTTACTTAAGGTTTCATTCGAAGAGACTCATGTTCTTTTATGTTATTTGTTATTTTAATTTTACTAAGTGCCACGCATATCTAATCAATTATTTACTGTTACTGAAATGAATCGGACAATCTCAAACGACTTATTTTACATTATTTTTACACTTACTATTTCCAGGCAACGTATAATCGTGTTTTAATCCAAAGAAACACGCTCAAGCTTACTTCAAGACCTTTTCTCGCGCCCCGCTGGTCGCTTCCCCGCCGCCTGCAGCCCTTCCTCAGCATTACTTGCGCTGAGGTGTCGACACTGCAACCACTTTTTCCTGCCTCAAACTCTTCCTCTGGCTCTCCTCCCCCACGTTCTCCTCTGTTTCCTTCTCCTCCTCCTCCTTCCCGTTCTCCTCTGTTTCCTCCTCCTCCTCCTCCTCCTGCTCCTCCTCTTTCGTCTTACCGCCTTAGTGCCTGCCTCCTTTGAATTGTTCCTCCTCCTTTTCTCTTTCTCCGCGTCTTCCTCCCTCTCTCTGTCTCTCTTCCTTGGTCAGCTTTTCACTCTGGCCATCCTTCCTTTCTTCCTCCCGTTCTCCTTTGCTTCCTTCTCTTTCTCTTTTGCTGGATCTTCTTTATTTTTCCTACTTTATACCTTTTCTCTTCTCACCACTCATTTCCCCTTTCTCTTTCCTCTTCGTCATCTCTTTTCTCTATGCCGTCTTGCTTTTCTTCCATTCTCTCTTCATGCCTTTTCTTTTCACTGATCATTTTTTCTCTTCTAAAATTTCGTATCTTTTCCGTTTTTTTCTTCTCTGTCTTTCTTCCACTGTGGCATCCTACTCTCTCTCTCTCTCTCTCTCTCTCTCTCTCTCTCTCTCTCTCTCTCTGCCAGTCCCTTTTTTTTAATTCCTTTCTCTGCCATCCATTCATCATTCTCCTCCTCCTCTTACACCTCATCCTTTTTCTCTTGTTTCCCATTCCTTTCACTCCTCCTCCTCCTCCTCCTGATACCCTCATTTTGCTCATACTCTTCGCATAAACTGATTATCTTGAGCTTTCTTCTCCTTTACAGCACTCTCCACCAGTCTTCTCTCCTCCTCCTCCTCCTCCTCCTCCTCCTCCTCCTCCTCCTCCTCCGCTATCTCTCCTTTACTCCGCTAATCAGGAAAGAGTGAGTGAGTTACTTGTATCTTCTTCCCCTCTTTTCTTTCTCTCCGGCTGCTTATCTCCATCGCAGTTTATCTCTCTCTCTCTCTCTCTCTCTCTCTCTCTCTCTCTCTCTCTCTCTCTCTCTCTCTCTCTCTCTCTCTCTCTCTCTCTCTCTCTCTCTCTCTCTCTCTTCCCTTCACTTCCCTTCACACCCATTCGCACCCATTCACTCCCTCCACTCCCCTTCCCTTCCCTTCACTATCCTTCCTCCTCCCTAAAGCCCCTTCCTCCCCTTCCCTACACCCCAATTATCCTTCCTCTTTCCCATAATCCATTTCCCTCCCTCTCCCCCGTAACCCCCTCCCTCCTTCCCATCTTCTCCCCTTTTCAGCACTCCACAGTAATTAACAAATGAGACTACGAGTACCCAGAGTTAAGGGAGGGAGGAAAGGGGTCGGTTAGGGAGGGTCTAATGCGAAGAGGAAGGAAGGAAGGGAGAAAGGTAAGGCAGGGAAGGGAGAAAGGTGAGGACAGGGAACAAGAAATGAAGAAAATATTAAAAGGAAAGAGATAATAAAGAGGGAGGAGCTAGAGAAGGGAAGGAAAGGAAGGAGAACCGGAAAAAAGGAGGAGCAGAGGTAGATGGGTAGTAGTAGGAGGAGGAGAGATTATGAGAACAGGAAGTGTGGAGAAGGAAGATGGGAAAGAGGGAAGGAAAGAGAAGAGGAGCACGAGAAGGGAAGGAATTAAAAGAAAATCGTAAAAGGAAAAAGGAAACGGAGGAGGTTATAGCGAAAAGTTGATGACAGAAGAACAGGAAGTAAAAAAAAAAAGGAAATAAAGGGAATAGAAAAGGAAAAGTAACAAAAGAATTAAAGGGAAGAATGGTGAATCCCTGCCTTGGTGACTGTGTAAGATTGTTAACGCAGGAAGAACGGTAGATCGGTAGGGGTGATGATAGGAAATAGGAAGTAAACAAAAGGAAAGAGAGAAGAGGACGATGAGCAAGAGGAGGCAAAGGAAGGACTGTGTAGGAATGTGAACAAGAGGTAGATTGGAAGAGGTGGGGACAGGAGACGGAACTGAAGAAAGAGAAGGGGAGAATGAGAGGTGGAGGAACAGGAGAAGGCAAGGGAAAGATTGTGTAGGACTGTGAACTAGAGAGTTAGATTGGAAGAGGTGGGGACAGGAGACGGAACTGAAGAAAGAGAAGGGGAGAATGAGAGGAGGAGGAACAGGAGAAGGCAAGGGAAAGATTGTGTAGGACTGTGAACTAGAGAGGTAGATTGGAAGAGGTGGGGACAGGAGACGGGACTGAAGAAGGAAAAGGGGAGAATGAGAGGAGGAGGAACAGGAGAAGGCAAGGGAAAGATTGTTTAGGAATGTGAGCTAGAGAGGTAGATTGGAAGAGGTGGGGACTGGAGGCTGGACTGAAGAAAGAGAAAGGGAGAATGAGAGGAGGAGGAACAGGAGAAGGCAAGGGAAAGATTGTTTAGGAATGTGAGCTAGAGAGGTAGATTGGAAGAGGTGGGGACTGGAGGCTGGACTGAAGAAAGAGAAAGGGAGAATGAGAGGAGGAGGAACAGGAGAAGGCAAGGGAAAGATTGTGTAGGACTGTGAACTAGAGAGGTAGATTGGAAGAGGTGGGGACAGGAGACGGGAATGAAGAAAGAGAAGGGGAGAATGAGAGGTGGAGGAACAGGAGAAGGCAAGGGAAAGATTGTGTAGGATTGTGAACTAGAGAGGTAGATTGAAAGAGGTAACGAAAGAAGATAGGACTGAATAAAGAGAAAGAGAGGAAAAGAGGAGGAGCAAGAGAGGTAAAGGGAAGGATGGCGGAGGCCTCAGAAATCACATAACAACAAGTAAACCTTCTGGTGCGCTCTACTTTCCCATCCTTAGTGATTGTACTGCGAGCGTGAACTACAGTGGTATCACATTCGACTCGGGTACGGTCTAACATCCTTGCCCAGGTGATTGGTTCGGCAGGACGGGGAGCGTAAAAAGTAATAAAAACATTCACCTCGGGAGCACTCTTGCGTCCCTGGAAGAGGTATCGTGTAGTTATGAAGGTATCCTGTTAATATGAAGGAAAAAATGAATTCAAGAAAGAAGGAAGGATAGAAACGAAGGTATAGCGGGAGCGTTAGAAGTATAAGAAAGATAAATACATCAACCTCGGGCCTTTAAGCTTGCATCCCTGGAAGAGGTATCGTGTAGCAATGAAGGCGTTTGACAGTCAACTGGAAAATATTCGAATGATTCCTTGACAAGAGAGCAGTCGCACGTTTTGATCGTCATAATTGCTTTTAGGTGGATTCATGAACCTTTTCCATTACCTGTGTGAACTATAAATGATTGCACGTTTTATGAGTTTAACATAAAAGAGAAGTGATTCAACCATACTCCCCGTAGGCATTTTTTTATTGATTATTTTCCTCTTAAGTTAGTTCCGTTAGTGTAAAAAACGATGCTCTTCTTTATGTGAGTTTAATGATTATCAGCAATTTCTTTCACACTCGCAGTTTTCGAATTATCCAAACAGTAAAAACAAGTCAGTATCTGGACACCTCTCCTCCCGAAATTGACCTCTCTTTCGGCCACCTCTTTGTATACTTTTAGGAGCAGCGAGTAGCGGGCTTTTTTTATCATTGTTTCCTTTTTTTGTGCTCTTAAGCTGTCTCCTTTGTTGTAAGAAAAAAAAAGAGAACCGTATTGTGACACTTCTCCACCCAAAATTGACCTCTAGTGGCCAGTCCTCTTTACTCTTGATTCATAGGGGCAGTGATTAGCAGGCGTCTCTCCTCATTTAATATCTCCCTTGAGCTGCTTCCTTTACTGTAAAAAGACTAAAAAAGCAAAACATTGAGTGCATCTTATTTACTTTACTTTCCTTCTCATCAAGCAAAGACCTTGACGCGCGTACACAAATAAAAGAACTGTTTAAATTACGCAAGTACTCGTGAAGGACCCAAGCGGAGAGTGTGTGTTTGTGTGTGTGTGTGTGTGTGTGTGTGTGTGTGTGTGTGTGTGTGTACCCCTTTTAGCCCCCCGCCGGCCGCCCTTCCTGCTCACCTATGGCTGCCTCGCTTATTAAACACAATTATGCAGGAATTATACGAACCAGCTATAACTCACTAGACCGGGATATATGGTGGCTTTTCTCTCTCTCTCTCTCTCTCTCTCTCTCTCTCTCTCTCTCTCTCTGTCCATTACACACACACACACACACACACACACACACACACACACACACACACACACGGCACCGAATACAATATGGAACACAATTTGGAAGGTTACAAACTTTTTAATAAAGACTGCAACAACTGAAGGGGCGGAGGAGCCAAACAATATATACAGGAAAAATTGTCTCAACCAAAAACACAAACGCGGCCCAACACGCTAAACCACTGAACGCCGCGCCGCCGCCAAGGCCACGAGTAGCTTACCGCGGGCACTTTATCCTCCAATAGACCGGATCAAAAGTCTACGGATTTGCCCATGCAGGTTTCACTGTCTATGCTACCAGGAAACGGAGGAGATACAGTAGAATTAGCAATGTTTATCTACCTTATATCCCCTTAACACTAATGAGGCAATGTTTAAAGCTGTAACTGTGTGTCCTAGGATCATAAGTCTACGGATTTGCCCAGCCAGGTTTCGCTATATATGCTAACAGGGAACAAGGTAGGTAAGAAGGATTAGTACTGTATAACTATTTGTTTTCTTCCCTTATCACTAATGAGGATCTGTTTCAGGTTGTAAATGTGAGTGAATCGGGAACACAAGTCTACGGGATCACATATACGGATTTCACTAACTTTAGTAACAAAACATGGGCGATGTGGCTGTGATAATATGGCTTATACATTTATCTAACTATTCCGAAAACACTAAAGATTATGGGTACGAGGCTGCGATTGTATATGGTTAAGGAATACAGTTTAACGGATACATAAACGCACCATACTTTTACCCTTACTGTGCTAAAGGAAAACAAAGAACAAGACAGAATTAGTGTGAATCAAACAATATTTACTCACTTAAACTCACTAATATGAGCGTGTAGAAGAAAAATAACATACTTTAGCTTGCTCAAAAAAAATATGGTCGTTCAATTAGGAGACAAAGAAAGAACTTAAATGCTAGTTCATGAAGGTGAACAATATGCTAAAGAGATATTGTTCTTGGTTCTTGGTTGGTCTTGCCTGAATAGTGCTGGGATCGTGTTGTGAATCGGAATCTGGCGTCCCACTGAGATATGCAGCGTTAATAGTAAATGATTTTGTCTCCAGCATGCAATTCCTGACTGACAATTCTCTCTCTCTCTCTCTCTCTCTCTCTCTCTCTCTCTCTCTCTCTCTCTCTCTCTCTCTCTCTCTCTCTCTCTCTCTCTCTCTCTCTCTCTCTCTCTCTCTCTCTCTCTCTCTCTCTCTCCTAAACCAACATTTTTCTTCTCTCGCTTCCATTTTCCAGTCTTTCCATTCCACTCTCTTATCCTTTTCCTACATTCCTACACTGCTTCCACATTTTTCCTCTTTCTTCTTCTTCTCCTCCCACTCCTCCTCCTCCTTCATCGCCTGGTTTCCTCCCGCTCCTTCCCTCCTCCGCCTTTTACGTCCTTCTCTCCCTCTCTCTTTCTCTCCCTCTCTTCACTCACCCTCGTGCAGCCAAAGACCAGTTTCTTCTATCGATCTTTTCTCCAACATTCACGTCGACCTTACATTTTGCCTTTCCAATGAGCATTCACGCTTCCCTCCTTCCAGCTCTCACTCCTGGTCTCTCTCTCTCTCTCTCTCTCTCTCTCTCTCTCCTCCGTATTCCTTTTATCACTTTCCTCCTCCTCCTCCTTCTCCTCCTCCTTCACTCACCATCACCCCCCCTCACCCCCCCGTCATTTCCTCCTCTATTTCCCTTTCCCTACGCACTTCCATTACCTTTCTCACTCCTTCCCTTCCCTTTCCCTTCTTCCCGCGTCTCCCTACATCCGTTTCTGCCGCCTTCCCGCCATTCACACTTATTCTCTTTTCTTCCTTTCGGTGTTCTTCGTTATGCCTTTCATCTTTAACCGTTACTAATTCACTACAAGACAACGGCTATTCCTGTCGTTCCTCGCTTCGCTGTCTGACGTTAGTGCACTCAATCCTTCTTTGGGAAATACTGTATCATCATCTCTCCACCTGGCCTTTTTTTTCTGCCCTGACATCTGAAATTCCTGGGTTGTCAATCGGTCACTCTTATTCTCTTGTCTACCTGCAAGAGTCCAATTATTATCCCAAGTCATCATAATATCTTCAACATAAGCCTATTCCTTTACCTATGATGTTCGCCTTCTGTCTATGCTTGATTGTGAGCTGCGTGGTTCCATTTCTTATCCTCAATCATCCTCACAACATCTCTCTGTTCCTAAATCCATGATGTTTGGCTTTTGTCTGTCCTTGTTATACAGTGTTTTTTTCATTATTGCTCTTTGCGCGCTTCCAAGTTTTTTTTTCTCTCTAAATCTATTGTGGAGCGCAAAGTTTCTGAACCACATGTTACGACTGGTAGGAGACACTGATTATGCACCTATCTCGTCCAGCAGCGTGACAGGCAGCTATTCGTGATACTATGCTTGACAGAACCACTGCATTCTATTCTCTTTCTGACTTAGTTTTTCTGGGTAAGGTTACTACTTAGCTTTTTTTCATAACTCTGTATTCTACTTTCGAGTGTTTTCTTCAGAGAGCGTGACAGGTTGCTACTCGTGATACTAAGCTTTACAGAATCACTCTATTCCACTCTTGTTCTCTTTCTGGTGGGGGTTTTTTTCTGGGTTAGGTTGCAACATAGCTTTTTTTCTGATATGCGTGTACTTTTCTGCTCTTTCGTTTTTGGTTCTCGATTATTATTTGTTGTTCCTTATTTGTTATTTGTTCATATTATTGATTAGACCCACGACTACTTCATCTGCCTCATGTCTATTTTGATTCCTAAGTCGGACTCCTCAGCCTTTGTTAATTCATCCTCACGTGCAGCTGACATTCTCTCTCTCTCTCTCTCTCTCTCTCTCTCTCTCTCTCTCTCTCTCTCTTCTCCTTCCTTCCTTCCTTCTTTTCCTTTCCTCACATCGTCTCCAGTCACTGTTATTTGAATGATAATAATCGATCGCAGAAACAACCTCTGCATTAAGTCACGTCCCCAACAGGCACGTATTGACGCTATGTATTGTTTTGCTCTTTAGAAATACTTTATACTTGGCGCTGTCCATTTTTTACCGTGTGTGTGTGGGTAGGGGGGGAGGGGGGGACGTGAGGCTTTTCATACTTGTTACTCTTACTTACGTGTAAAGTTATGTGTGTTTTCTCTCCGCTAAACTACAGTACGAGGTTTATTACACTTGTGCATTTGAGGGAGTTGTGTCCACTATAGGATGTGGAGAAGAACAATAAGAGCAAGAGAAAGACAAAGATGAGGAGTGAGAGGAAGAACAACTACAGCAATAGGGACGTGATCATCGGCACACAATAACAAAGATAAGACTGTTGATGATAATGATAATGATAACAATAAACCGCAATGTACCCGTCTCTTTGCAAACACACGAGTCCATCATTAGAGGATTTCGGTGGAGCATTATCCCTTCAGCCACACAGGTATACTCACACACACACACACACACACACACACACACACACACACACACACACACACACACTGCTAGGAAACCGCCGCTCAAAGGCACAAAGGCCATGGGTACACCGCAAACAACTCCACAATCATCACTACCAACATCACCACCACCACCACTACCAAGAACATTACTACTACAACTACCACCACCACGACCACTACTACCTCTACTACTACTACTACTACTACTACTATTACTACTACTACCAAATCATCCCTCCCATATTTATTAATGCCTATCCTATTTATTCTCTTATCTACATCATCAGCATTACCATTACACTTGAGACCTTACCACTACTACTACTAATAATAATAATAATGGTAATAATAATAATAATGACAACGTTAATAATGATAGGGACCAAACCGCAACGCAGGCCCGGAAAATGATTGCCACCTCAACATCGAGCGCCGTTGATGAACAAGCTGCTGATGGCGGTCATAATACGCGATGGATTATTCTACGGGGCTTTTATACAATTACCGAAGGATTACTGGGCGGGAGAGAGGCAGGAGGAGGAGGAGGAGGAAGAGGGGGAGAGAAGGGAGGAAGGAGGGGAAGGGAAGGAGAACGAGGCAAGCTGGAATAACTTATCTATCCTGTCATCCAAGCGCTTCATTATGCACCTTCTATACCGTCCGTCCACACACACATACACATACGCACACACACACACGCACATACGAGCTCTAAAAACCAAGGCCCACAATGCCGCTCCTCGCTAATTGATCTAATTGACTCCCGTATTGGCATGGATAATTACCGGCCGCAATTATGTGTACACTTTCTACTTCAGCTTGTTGGGAAGTGATTAGTGAGTGTGGGGGAGGGAGGGCGGCTGGGGGAAGGGAAGGGGTGGGGTGGGTTCTGTGTGTGTATGGGGGTGGGGGACACACACACACACACACACACACACACACACACACACACACACACACACACACACACACACACACACACACACACACACACACACACACACACACACACACAAACATAAACACAAACACACACACACAGTCACCGTCACCTCTTTCCGGCCGTCACGTCACTTAGCGCCGTGCATTTACAGGACAAAATTAATATTGTTTAATGAATACTTGACATAATTCGAATATCTGCCTAACTAAAACAGACATATACACAGACAATCACACGCACATAACTAACGCACGCACACCTACAAAACACTTGGGGGAGCAACACAGACAGTGGCCTAAGACTACCCACATGCTGTCCTGAAGACCACCTATCAACCCGGACTCTAGAATCTAGGATCAAAGATGAGCTCCGGGGAGCAGCATGAGCCAATGCAAGATGGCGCTACAATAAACACTTGCCTGCGCCACAACGGACTGGGGCCGACCATCAGGCCCTACGAAGAAAGCCTACCGGAGCCAAAGTCGAAGACGTAACATAAAAATCAGTCTCATAACACCACAATAATCACTACACACTTTTTTTTAACGTTTTTGCCTAAGGCGCCGGTAGGCCTTCTTGGTGGGGCTTGATGCTCGGCCCCAGTCTGTTATGGCACAGGCAAGTGTTTATGATGGCACCAAAAATCCCAACTTATGGCGGCGGGCGGGACGCGAACCCGTATCCTCCTGGAAGAAACGCCAGCACGCTAACCACTCAACCACGGGTAAGGAACAGTGTATAATATCAAAATAAAATACATGTATGGAAAAAGCTGACCATGAACTCATTTAAGCTTCGAAGTCAGCCACATCCCGCCTCATCTTGTCCTTCACTGCCCAGCGTTTCCAGCCTTGCCTTCACCGCTTCCCTCCCGCCTGAACGCTAGTCCCTTACCCACAGCTTCCACCTCCCATTCCGCCTTCTCCCTCACTGCCCACCTTAACCGCTTTTCTTCCACATGAGCGCTAGTCTCTTACCCACATCCTCCACACCTTCCTTCCTCCTCCTCCTCCCTCACAGCCCACCGCTTCCAGTCCTGGCCTCCACCCCACTTCTTCCACCTGAGCGCTATTTATGCTCTCACCCACGTCCTCCACGCCCTCCATCAAGACCACCACGCTGCAGCATAGTCGTGACCGCGTTGATGCTGAAGTTGTGATGCTGAGACTTTCAAAGAGAAGCTTCTCTCTCTCTCTCTCTCTCTCTCTCTCTCTCTCTCTCTCTCTCTCTCTCTCTCTCTCTCTCTCTCTCTCTCTCTCTCTCTCTCTCTCTCTCTCTCTCTCTCTCCATCAAAATAGAAATATATTGTTAATTTACTCATTACAAAGTTCAAATAGAAAAGCCGGAGGAGGAGGAGGAGGAGGAGGAGGAGGAGGAGGAGAAAGAGAAAGAAAAGGAGGGTGAAGAGCGCAAAAAAAGTGAATAACGTGGGTGACATGAGAGAGAGAGAGAGAGAGAGAGAGAGAGACAGAGAGACACTCACCTGACCTTCTCATAAGTTCCCACCTCCTCCTGCCGGCACACCAATGTACGTGAAATATTACGCAGCCGCGGCTCACCGAACAAACTTTGCCGCGCACACAAGGAATAAATTCATAACGGAACGACGACGATCCGCCCGCACTCACTCACTCACTCACACTCAATCACTCACACTTACTCACTCACACTCAATCACTCACACTTACTCACACTCAATCACTCACACTTACTCACTCACACTCAATCACTCACACTTACTCACTCACACTCAATCACTCACACTCACTCACTCACACTCACTCACTCACACTCAATCACTCACACTCACTCACTCACTCACACTCACTCATTTATACATTCACATCACCTCACAACTCTTCACTAACTAACTAACTTACTAACGGCTTCTCACCCGCTCACATCACCTCATTCATATCACTTTACTCACATTACCTCACTCATAGTCACTCACTCAAACACGCTCTCTCATTTACTCACACATTCACTCACTACTCTTCATTAACTTTCTCTGCTTCTTCATTACGCTCCTCCACTTACTCATCACCTCACTCACTATCTCACCCACTCACTCATACTCATTCACTAACTCACACCTTCTCACTTGTCCATTCACTCACGCTCATCTACTCACTTACTCACGATTCACTCACTCCAGTTGACGTTACACAAAAGAAAATTCCACTATCGCCTCTTCCACCTCTTCAATATTGTACTGTCTTGAGCTTTTTATCTCAAACTAGTCTTGCATTTTCTTTTATATTTACTTGAATCAATGTCTGTCTGTCTGTCTGTCTTGTCGTCTCTCTCTCTCTCTCTCTCTCTCTCTCTCTCTCTCTCTCTCTCTCTCTCTCTCTCTCTCTCTCTCTCTCTCTCTCTCTCTCTCTCTCTCTCTCTCTCTCTCTCTCTCTCTCCCACAATCAACACCATTACCCCAATCATCAGTAACATTATCACACACAAAAAAGAACTAGCATTGCAACTCTCACCATGATCTAATCACAAATACCACCACCACCACGACCACCATACACCACCATCCACAGCACCACCACCAGCACCACCCACGCCATCACCATCGGCGCCGGCCCCTACAGAAGGTCAGGGCGGCCCATACATTACGTCGCTTTATTCTGACGTCAACGTTATTACAGTGGAGGCAGGAGGGCTTTGAGGGGCTACGGAGGGCGACGAAGAGAGGGTAAGGGAGACTAAGGAAAGGGAAAGGGCGAGTGAGGGAAGCTGCGGAACTGAGGGACTGACCAGAGCTAGTAGGTGTAGAGGAGGGAGGAAACTGGTAGGGGTAGGAGGGTGAGGAAGCGTGGAGGGTGACAGAGAAGGTTAAGGGGAGTACGAGAAGGGAAAATCGAGAGACTGGCCAGAGCGAATTCTAGGTGAGGAAGCAGGTAAGGTTTGAGCGAAAGTGTGCGAGAGGGAAGACAGAAGACGGGTTTCAGGGGGTGCTCCGAGATGAGGTGAAGGAGAAGCTGTGGAGAGCGACTGAAGATGAAGGATGTTGGGGTAAGTGATGTGATGAGGGTGAGCCTGGCGAGGTGGATGGAAGTGAGACAAGGATAGTGGCTGGGGCGAGACGGAGAGCGATGCAGAGGCCAAGGTGGTTAGGCAGTCCAAAGGTGGCGAAGTGGAGAGATTGCGAGTGAAGAAACTGTAAGACGGACATATGATGGAAATTTAGGCTGAACGCCATTGCTCGCTTCATGCACCACGTTAAGCAAAAACAAAACACACGAGTAGTATAGATAATAAATGAAACACGAAGGACGAGGTAACCTTCCCACCCCCTCGACATCTTCCGCCCCAGCCCCTGAGCGACCTGGGCTTCACGTGGCAACTATAACTTTCATCATCAGGGCAACGGCAGCAGCGAGGTTTAGTGCGGTCTCTCGGGTAACGGTCGTGTCCAACAGTTTCTTTATAGACCACGGTGACGCAGTACGCTTTTATAGAACACTCGTTTACGTCATTCTGGAGGTTCAACACAAAGATAATTATAAAACGCAACCTCATAAGACAAAATGAATTGCAGAGATATCAATTTGTCAACTTCCGAGTGTGTGTGTGTGTGTGTGTGTGTGTGTGTGTGTGTGTGTGTGTGTGTGTGTGTGTGTGTGTGTGTGTGTGTGTGTGTGTGTGTGTGTGTGTGTGTGTGTGTGTGTGTGTGTGTGTGTGTGTGTGTGTGTGTGTGTGTGTGCGTGCGTGCGTGCGTGTTGGGTGACCATTTTTCCCATCGTGCCCTGATGATTTTTTGTTTGTCGGTGTCAGTGTGATTGTGTGAAGCTGAATTCCGTGTTGTTATTTGTTGCCGTGATGTGAAGAGTTTGTGGTGACGAGGCAGTGTGGCCAACGCGGGACAGACACCGACGAGCAGTGCTGCCAACCAGGACCCAGACATGTCAACATTGGTTTTTGCTATGCTGACTATCTCCCACCTAACATGTATTTTCAGTCCCGTGGTTGCATGTCATTACTTTATCATTTCAACCGTTGTGATGCCTGTCAATCCTGAAATCTGACGTCTATGGGAAGTACGAACAAGTAAAATGTAAAGTTAAGGAGTACTGTTAACCTGGCACTTAGTTACGCCTCACATATCTTCCGCGTTATCGACCTTTCAACATTAAAATTAATTGCCCACAATCATTTTGGGCCAGAAGTTATAATATAAAGCAAGTTGAGTATGTAGTCATAAGTTAACACCGTAATTCACGCCCTACAAGTCATTCACATTACTCAACTTTGTTCAATTACTGTCTAGAATCCCTTTGAGCCAACAGCTATCTCCCAAACAGACACGTAACTTGGGTGTTTTTTTTTTTTTGGTGTTGTTGTTGTTTTCACACTCCTGAGATCCCTTGTGAGAGTAACTAATGAATACCTCAACGCTTCAAGTCTTCCGCACAACTGAACTTAAAACATCCATTTTCTAGCAAACACTATTATTACTTTGGACGTGAAGTTATGTTCCCCAATCACGCACGTAACTGGAGTCGTTGTTTACTCTCACACACACACACACACACACACACACACACACACACACGTCATTGACCGCCGCCGACCCGTGAACACACAACACCGGACTCGTTCATAAAGTTGAGAGTGGCGCTTCGAGAACGATCATTCGACAAACTGATGAAACAAACTCTATTAACTTCTTCGGCAGTGAACATAACAAAAATATTTACGCCGATGAGTGAGTTGACCTGTCGCCTTCCATCACAGAAACGACTCGGCGTGTCCAATGGAGATATTTCCATGCTGTCCTTCCCCCACTTAACACGGGAAAGTGGACTTGTTTCGTTCCTTCTTTCCTACCCATATCATTCTAGCTGTCCATCTCCTCTCCCCTACCATTTAAAGTCCTAACCCTTCCTTCCTAACACCTGCAAAGAAGCAAAATTAGTCTGCCCCGCACATACTTCCCTATCCCAATGCTCTCGTTTTCTTTCCTACCAATAGTCGTAGTAGTAGAAGCCGGTCTCCTCCTCACCCCAGCCATTACAAGCCCAAGCCTTTCCCTACCAACGCCTGCAAGGAAGCTAAATGGGTCCGTCTCGCCCTTACTCCCTTACTCGTGACTTCAAGCTGTCGTCCTCATTACCCTAACGTCGAACACCCTAACTCCTTCCTGCCCACCTCTCTCATTTAGACTCACAACAGGAAAAAAAAAGACCTGCTTCCCTCTATTTACTCTCCCTCTTACATCTAATTTCCCTATTCTTGCTTCCTTTCCCTCATGCAGCGCCAAACATTTTCATTCTAACATTTTCATTCTTTTCATTTTAGGAGCAGTAAATAGCGGGCTTTTTTTTTCATTATTGTTTTCTTTTTTTACGCCCTTGCACTGTCTCCTCTGCTGTAAAAAAAAAATTAAGACTCAAAACAGAAAAAAAAGGGGATCTACTTCCACCTATTTTCACTCCCTCTTGAACCTAAACTCCCTACTACTCTTACGTCCATTCACACGCACCAAACCTATATACTCATTCCTTCTTGCTCGTAACTACCTACTTACTCCCTACTGCACCTAACTTTCCTACCTACTCATCTATCCTTCACTTATTACATCTAATTTATCTACTCTTTTGTCACCATTTACATTTCCTTATCCCCTCAAGCATCCCCATTTATCTCTATCTCTTACGCCTAATCTACCTACTCCCCATGTTCCTTTTCCTTTCTCTATCTCTTACGCCTAATCTACCTACTCCCCATGTTCCTTTTCCTACTGCACCTAAATTTCCTACCTACTCATCTATCCTTCACTTATTGCATCTAATTTCTCTACTCTTTTGTCACCATTTACATTTCCTTATCCCCTCTAGCATCCCCATCTGTCTCTATCTCTTACGCCCCTAATACCTGCTCCCCCTCCCCCTTTTCCTTACCCTACTGCAATCTAAATTCTACTCATCTTCTTTCTCACTTATTACATCTAATTTCCCCTCTAGCATCCCCATCTGTCTCTACCTACCATGTACCTTTTCCTACTGCACCTTACCCTAACCAGCACCCGTTTTCTATTCCCCTCACATCCCCTCTTTACTTATTCCCTCGCTGACCACCGCCGGCTCCACCACCACCACCGCCCTCCCCCTCATCACCCAGCCTAATATCATCATCAAATTACAATTGCAAAATACACATCTGCCTCGACCAGAATCTTAGTCCCGACGGCCGTCCACGCGAACGACCGGAATAAAAATTTAATGTGATGGCGACCCAAAGGAGGACAAGGGGGATACGAGCCGGCCGCCCTTGACCCCATCACGAAGATCAGAGGAGACAGGGAGGACAGAGGGGTCAGGAGGGTCAGGGTCACACAAACGGAATGGAAAAAGTGGCTTCGAAGATGGATCCTTGTATAGTT
The DNA here is from genome assembly GCF_024679095.1 of Eriocheir sinensis. Classification (NCBI taxonomy): domain Eukaryota; kingdom Metazoa; phylum Arthropoda; class Malacostraca; order Decapoda; family Varunidae; genus Eriocheir; species Eriocheir sinensis. Next base: position 5,778,801 of record NC_066566.1, on the reverse strand, counting down.
CGCTGGTAAGGCCCCACCTGGAATACGCCGTGCAATTCTGGTCTCCTAATTACAGGAAAGACATTGAAATACTTGAGAGAGTACAGCGCCGCGCCACGAAGATGATACCATCACTGAGGACGAAACCCTATGAAGAACGACTCGAGCGACTCAACCTCTTCACGTTGGAAAAGAGACGACTGCGGGGAGACATGATACAAGTCTTTAAGTACCTGAACAGCTCAGCAACGGTGATCACTCCAAACTCTTCACGCTACAAACTAACCTGAGAACAAGAAACAACGGAAAAACAATTCAAGCAAAGCGATGCAATACCGACATCGGCAGGAGTTATTTCTCGAATAGAGTTGTTCGCCATTGGAACAGCCTTCCTGCAGAAGTGGTTAGCGCAGAGACCATCAACTCCTTCAAGAAACGCATTGATCGTCACTTTGCTGCAACGGGAGTGAACTGAACGTTCCCAAGAGTAGGTACACAAGTGCTTTAATCCTTCCCTGCAGGCCACTCCTATGGCAAACGGATTGATTAAATCACTGAACACAGGCAGCCTAGTAATGAGCCAACAGGCTTTCTGCTGCCTGCTAGTCCATGTTTCCATGTTTACCACTACTACTACTACTTCTACTACTACTACTAGTACTACTACCACTATCACTACTACTACCACTACCACTACTACCACTACCACTACTACCACTACCACTACTACCACTACTACTACCACTACTACCACTATCACTACTATTACTACTACTACTACTACTACTGCCTGCCAATAATGATAGGTTGATTATGATGACACAGCTGTTGTTGATTTCATTATTTAGGATGAGGAGGAGGAGGAATTGGAGGATGAGGAAAGGGAAGATGTCAAAAACCACCATCACTAACTCTCAAGAAAAACAACACAGCCACACGCACAGTAAGAAAAAAAACAAAGAAAACACACACACACACACACACACACACACACACACACACACACACACACACACACACACACACATACAGCCAGTCGGTAACGCCAAGGCATGCAGGCAATCTCCTCATTGTGTTTGTTGTTATAATCAGAGGGTCACTGAAATACGGCCGCGTGATGGCAATGTTCCGCCTCAGCCCCATTCATTACTCATCAACACGAAACGTAAATAAAGTAAGTAAAGAGAGAAAACACGTCAATTATATCCTTAACCCTATTCGTTCCGACCCGGGCCACATTTGCCCCCCCCTGAGGATTTTTGTCAAAACGATCATTTTTTTTTTATTACCAAGTTTAAAAGAAAAACAGACCTACTGATGAACGTAGAAAATACCGTAGATTAAGATAAAATAACCATGAGCCTCCGTTATCTTGCTAAACACGAATATTTAGAAACACCGACGCGAATCATTTTACCAACGTTCAAACGCCTCCGGATGACGATATTATTACTGTTATAAGTATTAATATACCTGTATTGGATACGAGAGAGAGAGAGAGAGAGAGAGAGAGAGTATATATATATATATATATATATATATATATATATATATATATATATATATATATATATATATATATATATATATATCACCACCATCATCATTAACGCTGTAAACATGTAAAGAAAATAAATCATTAATTATATTGCCAACGCTGTGAGTTAATGCAGCAGGAAGAGAGAACAAACATATCAATTATATCGAAACACTTGGTAAATAAAGTACGTAAAAAGAAAGAACCCATAAATTATATCGTGAACGCTGTAAACAAATCAACTATGTAAAGAGAACAAGCATTCACTCCATCGCCAAGGCTGTAATATCCACACAAGATAAACATATTTATAAACAAATAAATAACAAAGTAAATAATTAAGTATATTAGTAAAGAGAAGAAATAACTATATCGTGAACGCTGTAAGTAATAAGAAAAACGTATTTTTTCTTAGGTGCAGCTGTAGATGGTTAGAAAAATTAGGGTGTTTCGGTGGGACTTGAGCTTAAGTTAACGGGCTCAGCACACCCGCACGTTCATCACTCGGCCACCGCCTCCCCGAAATAAAAAATGAAGCATACCACGATGGCGGCGGCAGGTATACGGTAAAGGCACACACCTCAACGTCCATGGCGTCCCTTCCTCGCTGCCAAGACCCCTACGCCCTCACCGCCACCCCATAATTTTCTCTCGTGCCACTCGACCCCATACCTTCGCGACGCCCATCCATGTACTGCATCTCGTATAATAAAGGAAAACTACATTTCTGGGTAGAACGAAACGATACCACGTACACAATAAGACATAACCTGAAGGCATAGAAGCGTCTCCATTACTATCCCCTTCACACGATCCTCAGCCTCGCCCTCCCTCTCTCTCTGCCTCCCCGCCCCCCCCCAGGCCGAGGCAGTATATGCAGGTCGCGTCCACCCGAGGGGCGGCTCCTTGGGTCCACCGCAGCCTCCGCCCCAAGCCCGCGCAATGTCGCTAAAAGTAAATAGAACTTAATTTGACGAAGGGGAGGTTGAATTTGGCGTCATTGATGTTGGATTATATATTCATATTACATTTATCTGTATCTGCATATTTAATTTGACCCGTTTATTCGCGAGCAATCGTAGTCATATTGTGTGTGTGTGTGTGTGTGTGTGTGTGTGTGTGTGTGTGTGTGTGTGTGTGTGTGTGTGTGCGCGTGTGTTTAACTCACTAAACCCACGCCCCCTTACAAATATTTACAGCAGGGACAACACACAGGCTAAAAAATTGCACCTCATAAAGGTATATAGAAATATAAAATATATCAAGAGAATATTCAAGTTGTTTTTTCAAAGTCCATCCAAACAACCACCATCTACCCATCAATGAAGGTCTTACCAAACCGTACAGTTTCGTGCACAGCTTGGCTGGACACAGACCCCAAAACAAAAAGTCAGCCTTACAGGCAAACTCATGAAGGTCACCCCTATATTCGGGTTGCTTGTTCAAGTCAAGGACAAAAAAAAAAAGGGGATCCAGCGCGTGCATGTGAAGTGTGCATGTGAAGTGTGCATGTGAAGTGTGCATGTGAAGTGGGCATGTGAAGTGTGCATGTGAAGTGTGCATGTGAAGTGGGCATGTGAAGTGTGCATGTGAAGTGGGCATGTGAAGTGTGCATGTGAAGTGTGCATGTGAAGTGGGCATGTGAAGTGTGCATGTGAAGTGTGCATGTGAAGTGTGCATGTGAAGTGTGCATGTGAAGTGTGCATGTGAAGTGTGCATGTGAAGTGTGCATGTGAAGTGTGTATGTGAAGTGTGCATGTGAAGTGTGCATGTGAAGTGTGCATGTGAAGTGTGCATGTGAAGTGGGCATGTGAAGTGTGCATGTAAGTGTGCAAGAGAATTTTGTATGTGAAGTGTGCATGTGAAGTGTGCATGTGAAGTGTGCATGTGAAGTGTGCATGTGAAGTGTGCATGTGAAGTGGGCATGTGAAGTGTGCATGTGAAGTGTGCATGTGAAGTGTGTATGTGAAGTGTGCATGTGAAGTGTGCATGTGAAGTGTGCATGTGAAGTGGGCATGTGAAGTGTGCATGTGAAGTGTGCATGTGAAGTGGGCATGTGAAGTGGGCATGTGAAGTGTGCATGTGAAGTGTGCATGTGGTATGAAACCAAAAATTAGCATCAGCACAGCATTCGTCAGGTGAGACAATCAGATTTCCTCCTTTACAACATTCTTCACCTACTTCCATCTCCGAGGCCTCGTCACATCCCGACAGCTCGGAAAGTAACCCTAATACCCTTGTACCCATATAATGAAGACAAAAATGTGGAAGCCCGTGTGCGTCCACAGCCTGGGCGGCGACTGTTCTGGCTAAAAGATGAAGAAAGAGGGTGACGCCCTAAAAGCCTTGTCTGAGGTGCTTAGTCTCCCTATACATTGCAAAAGGGTGTTGTCTCCCTTTCTCTTTCAGACTCATGTTACCCATACAAGTTAATCTGTCAAAATTCAAGACCTCTGCTCTCTAATAATAGTTCTTCCAATTAATGGTAATATCACTACCGCACCCCGAGGCCGCTGCACTCTGGTCCCTTACCACCTCTCCTGCACTGCATTAGCGCCCAATCAACATCAATTAATTAAGTAAATGGACAAGGTAATAAATTAATTTAAGCGCCCAACGTGTCCCAGGTGTCAGGAGAGGACGCTGCGTGGCTGGTGGAGGCTGGCAGACTCCTGCATGCCGTGAACAGCAGACGGATGACTGACGCCGAGCGGGATAAGGAGGCGGAGTGACGGCTGACTAGCATAGGAGACAGGAAACGACGGCAGCCAACAGGGACGGGAGAGACGAGGATCGGAAGCAACAGTGTGACTCAGGTGTTCTCTCATCCTCGTCGCTTGCATATTTCTGGACAATGAGGAAGCGTTGTGCAAGGCGAAGTGACCCCCCCCCCCCCACACACACACGTAAACATACACAAGTCCAGCACGAGATCAAACCATGCCTCACGCACACAACAAACAACCTCGCCGCACAAGAAGTCAAATCCGCCGCGCGAACTGACTCACAAAAAGGCTCGTGAGCAATTACCTCTTCCGTGATGTCACCGAGAGGCCGAGGTCAAGAGAGATCAGAGCCCCGCGCTATCTTCACAAGGAGCCATAATCCCGGCTTGACGACCTCCCCCCCCCCACCCCCCCACCCACCCACCCCCCCATTAAGCCAGTCTCTCGTTGTGGACAGACTGACCCACCTCGCGTGCCACTCCTGCCTCCCTTGCCTCCCCCCTCCCCTCCCCCAATCACTCGCCCCCCTCACCCTCTTTCTGAACCCTTCACTTTCCCTTCCTGTGTCCCTGCCTGTCTTCCCACCCTTCCTCATCATCCTTACCCTTGTTCCCTTACCCTTAGTGACCCCTCCTCAATGTCCCTGCCTCCCTTCACTGCCTCACTGCGACTCATACGCTTCCCTGCCTGCTTCCCCTGCCTCCCCTGCCTCAACTTCCCACCCTTTCTCATCGTCCTTACCCTTCTTACCTTACCCTTAGCGACCCCTCCCCAATGTCCCTGCCTCCCTTCCCTGCCTCCCACTCACCCTCCTTACCCTCCTCTTCGCGACTCATACGTTTCCCTGCCTGCCTCCCCTGCCTCAACTTCCCACCCTTTCTCATCGTCCTTACCCTTCACGCTCCCTCCCCATATCCCTACCTCCCACTTACCCTCCTTGCCCTCTTCTTCGCAACCCCTTACCCTTCCCCCTAATACCTTGCCCCGTCCTAACCTACCATACCTTACAGCTTTCACGACCATTTCTCCGTGTCCCTGCCTTCTCTCCTTACCTTACCTTACCCTTCCTCCCTGTCCCTGCACCCCTTCCTTCACAATCCTTCCCGATGCCCTCCTCTCCTAATCAGTCCACTTTGCCCACCACTTCCACCTCCTTGTGCCCCTTCCTCTTCACCGTCCTCATGCTCCCCACTTCACCCTTCTGGACCCGTGCTTCCTTCCCCTCATTTTCTACTTCCACCTCCCCGTCCCCTCCTGCCTCCTGCCTCTCCTACCTCCGACCTTCCTCTCCTCTTCTCTCCTTGCCCCCCGACCCCTAATCTTTATCCCCATTCCCATTTCCCCATCCCTAACTTAATAATTTTCGACCCTTTCTCCTTTCCCTCCTTTCTTCCTTTTCTTCCTCTCCTTTCGCTGCCTCTACCAAGCCTCCTCTTCCTCTTTTTCCATCCCTATTCCTCCATCCTCATTATCTTTTCCCTTCTGTGCCTCCAGTCAACTTTCTCTTCCCATTTTCCTATATTCCCTTCCTCCCTGTTACACCTCCACCCAGCTCCCTCAGCCCATTTCTTAGCGCCCTTCTCTCTCTCTCTCTCTCTCTCTCTCTCTCTCTCTCTCTCTCTCTCTCTTCCTTCCCTCATTTCTTTTTAATCTTTCCCTCCCTCCCTCTCCTCCTCTCTCTCCTCCTCCCTCCCTCCCCCTTCCCTTCGCTCTTTCTCCCTCTCTCCGTTTCCTTTTCCCTCTCGCCTGCGGGATACCTTTAATGTCTCGAAGAAAAAATAATAACGAGGCCGCTGTTTGTTTTCCTCGCAAGAGTCCGCGAAATTACGATGTTTGGGGCTGTTTGTTGTCTCTGGGAGCTCGTCATCGGCTGTTCGTGACCGTCATCAGTGATTATTATACGTGTTGGGGGGGAGGGAGATGAGGGGGAGGTGTGTGTGGGTGGAAGGGGGAAGGGGGCTGTGTGGTGTGGGAGGAGGAGGGGTTGTGTGTATGTGTGTGTGCGTGTGTGTGTGTGTGTGTGGTGTTGGTGTGTGTGTGTGTGTGGGAGGGAGGTGTGTGTGTGTGTGTGTGTGTGGAGGGGGTGTGGTGTGTGGGGGGGGGGGGCCCTCACGGTAAAGGACTCTCTCTCTCTCTCTCTCACACACACACACACACACACACACACACACACACACCAAGCAGCCGGCCACACAGGAGGTGCAAACAGAGACACAAGCAAACAATCCGCTGTCATACACACCCAATAAAAGATAACCATAAAAACAAGATCAACCCTAAAAAAAAAAAAAAAAAAAAAAAGAAGATTGATTTTACCGTGACCATCGCCCATAACCATACCCATCCTTCCTTGCAGTAAAGACGGAGCATGTAGGTGTGTGTGTGTGTGGGGGGGGGGGGGGGGGGTTAAAGCGAGGTGGGTTGTTTACACGTGAGGGCGTGGACACACTTAATTGTAAACACGACGCACACACAACCGTAATTAAAGGTCGTGAGGGAAAAGGCGAGTCGTGGCAGTGAGGGCCGGCGCTGGGGTCATCTGGCGGCGGTATTTTCCCTGAAGGCGCAGCGCCCTGCCCGCCATTTACATGAAAACCTCATCGAGCAGCAGAAGTGGTCACGGACGGCGCGGCGGCAGGGGCGGCGTGACGGAGGGAGTGCGGCAGGGGAAGGGAGGAGCAGGAGGAGCAGGGGGAGGAGGAGGAGGAGGAGGAGGAGGAGGAGGAGAGGAGAGGAGAGGAGAGGAGAGGAGAGAAGGAGAGGAGAGGAAGAGGAGCGTTGAATAAAAGGCGTGACACAGGAGCTGGAACAGGGTGAGTAAGGAGACGCCGAGTAGGAGAAGAGGGAAGAGGAGGAGGAGGAGGAGGAGACATGGACTAGCAGGCAGCAGAAAGCCTGTTGGCTCATTACTAGGCTGCCTGCTTTCAGTGATTTAATCAATCCTTTTGCCATAGGAGTGGCATGCAGGGAAGGATTAAAGCACTTGTGCACCTACTCTTGGATACGTTCAGTTCACTCCCGATGCAGCAAAGTGGCGATCAATGCGTTTCTTGAAGGAGTTGATGGTCTCTGCGCTAACCACTTCTGCAGGAAGGCTGTTCCAGTGGCGAACAACTCTATTCGAGAAATAACTCCTGCCGATGTCGGTATTGCATCGCTTTGCTTGAATTGTTTTTCCGTTGTTTCTTGTTCTCATGCAGGTTAGTTTGCAGCGTGAAGAGTTTGGAGTGATCAACGGATCAACGGAGGAGGAGGAGACGGAGGAAGCAAAATAGGAGGATGAATAACAAGAAAACATTATATTATTGAAGAGTAGGATACAGAAAGCTTAGAAAAGAAGGAAGGGGAAAGAAGACGAGGAAGTGGAGATTAGAACAGAACAACACAATTGGAGACAGAAGGGTAAGGAAAGCAGAAAGAGGAAAACAAGGAAAAGGAAATGGAGCACACGAATAATAAAAAGCAGTGAAGTGAAATGAAGGAGAAGGAAGGAAACGGAAGGATGAAGCCAATGAAGAAGAAGGAAAAAAAGGGTGGAATGAAAGGGTGCAACACTGTTAAGAGTGATGGTGCAGGGTGTGTGGAGGGGAAAGAGGCACCGAAGGGGAGGAGGAGCGGAGGGCGGAAGACTTCGACACATAGGAGGAAGGGAAGGGTATGGCTGTTTAGGAGACTAGGGGATATGGGTAAAGGGGGGCAGGGAGGGTAATGGGGGGAAGGGGGGTAACCTCGCCTGGCTGCCCCCCATAAACAAGCCAGCAACATGAAGGCCGCGGAAAAGGAAACTCCCGCCCAGGAAAAGAGGTCAAGGCTGCTCCTCTTACTAGTTTTGTGACACGCACATACACACACACACACACACACACACACACACACACATCACAGGCCTCATTTGTCACACTGCAGAAGAGCCACACCACACCCATCGTCACCATCATCATCACCATCACCACTATCACACGGAACTCTAATCATATTCAGACAAAACATCAACCAAAAAAAAAAAAATGTAAGTACCATACCCAGTACCACCACCATCACAACCCCCACTATTACCATCCCCCTCCACCACCACCACCACCACCACCACAACCACCACAACGCACGGACCATCATCAGTCTCCGGACCTTCCTAAGACTCCCGAGAGCCTCCAAGCAGCCAAGAGGATTTCAGTAAATAAAGGATCCAATCAGCTGAAAAATTACAAGATTCTTTCCCGTGATTGCTCTTCCTATACGCCTTCCGATAATCAATGAGGTGAGAATAAACAGTCATTGTGTGTGTGTGTGTGTGTGTGTGTGTGTGTGTGTGTGTGTGTGTGCCCTCTCTCTCTCTCTCTCTCTCTCTCTCTCTCTCTCTCTCTCTCTCTCTCTCTCTCTCT
>NC_066566.1:5672677-5765177 GCF_024679095.1 Eriocheir sinensis | reverse complement strand
TTATTCACTTTTACTGCGATAGAAAAATATAACACATACAGACAATGGCCGACGGGGTAAACCAAGGTGATGTGAAGGTGAAAGGGTGAAACATGGAAACAGGGAAATGCAGGCAACAGAAAACCTATTGGCTCATTGCGAGGTTGCCCGCTCTGGTGATTTTAATCTGCTCGACAGTTACTTGGTGCCCGCCGAGCAGATGAAAGCACCTCGATATTCAGTGTACTCCTGTCGCAATGAAATGACGGTGAGGAGGAGAGATGAGAAGAGACGGTGAGGTGAGGGGACACGAGAGGTGGAGATGAAAGATGAGAAGGGAGGGTGATGAAGTGAGGGGAGAAGAGGTTTGAAGATGATAATGAAGAAAAACTTAACATTTACGATCACATAACGATCACGAGCGCACCACTTGAGAGCAAACATCTAGCAGTCTAGGCCACCTCTTTTGATTTTTTATAGGAGCAGCGAGTAGCGGGCTTTTTTTATTATTGTTTCCTTTTTTGTGTGCCCTTGTTCTGTCTCCTTTGTTGTAAAAAAAAAAAGAAGTGATCCAAACCCAGCCAACACAAAATATATCAGATTCACATAAAAGAACTAAACCCGAACACTTCACGATTACAAAACTTGAGAATGTTATGGAGAGAAATACGCCTGGTAAGTTGGTGAAATGACCTTTTGAAATTGGAACCTCTAGAATGATACGAATGAGATGGAAGGCTTTTGGTAAACACGGTATATCATCAGTAACGGCCCGCCACTCCCCCTGAAGAGAAATGTGTACAATCAATGCGTCCTGTCGGCCCTAACATATACTTCAGGAACTTAGTGCCTCACAAAATATTTAGAGGAAGCAAAGAGAAAAAAAAAACGCAGAGTATTACAAAGAGAAACAGAAAGCAAGTATCATGGATTAGGGAGTAGATATGTCAATGACTAACTTCAGAAAATTACATGGGCAGGTCATATAAGAGAAGATGGCGCCACTATAAACACTTGTCTGCGCCATGACGGGGTGGGGCTGACTACCATCCGCTATCCGGCGCTATAGGTTCAGACGTAGAAAAAAAAATGGTGCGTAGAACTGATAACGGATGCAAAACGAAACTAACACAGTGGAAACCAAGATTCTGTAGAGGTCAGGGAAGGCAGAGAAGGAGGCAGGGAGGTGAAGTTACAGCATTTACAGGAGCAGGATGGAGTACACTAACATCAGACATTGACAGAAAACACTGGGAGAGGCCTATATCTTGCAGTGAACTAGTACTGGCGAAATGGATGATGATGAAGAGGATGGTGAAAGGTAGATGGAGGAGACAGGTAAGGGGGACAGGTGGGGGGGGATGGGTGATAGTGAGGAGGGAAGATGAAGAAGAGAACGTGATAATGAAAATGTAACAACACGAATAGAATAATGAGATGAAATGGTAATGTGAAGGAGGAGGAGGAAGCGAACGGGGCAGGTGACGGAAGGTGAAGTGGGGTAGGTGAAAGGGAAAGGAAAATGAAGCACAGAACGTGATACAGTAAGATAGAGCGGGGAAAAAATAAGGCGAAGGAATTATATGAAAAAAAGAGAGGTGAGCGGGGGATATGAAGTGAAGAGGAGAAGGTGAGGAGGGAAGGTGAGGAGGGAAAATGAAGGAAAAAACATAATTAAGCAAGATATAGCGGAAGGAGCAGAATGATGAGGTGGAGGAATTATATGAGGAAGAAATATGAGTGGACGTAGATTAAGTGAAGGGGGGAAGGTGAAGGGAGAAGGTGAGGGGGCAGATGAAAGGGGCCAGATGGGGGACAGGTGACAGGGCGGGTCCCAGGTGACACACAGGTAACCTTCGCCGCCTCTCACCGCCGCCTGACTCTTTCATCACCTGTTGTCTATTTATGAACGCCGGCTGCCTCCTCCTCCTCCTCCTCCTCCTCCTCCTAGTCTTCATTTTTTCTTTTACCTTATCCTTTCCGTCCTTGGCTTCTTCCACCTCCTTCTCCTCCTTTTTTATTTTATTTTTATCATCAAAATCATCATTCTTTTCCTTCTGCTCCTCCTCCCCCTCCTCGTCTTCATTTTTTCTTTTTCCTTATCCTTTCCGTCCTTGGCTTCTTCCACCTCCTTCTCCTCCTTTTATTTTATTTTTATCATCAAAATCCTCCTCCTCCTCCTCCTTGCCTTCTTACCTCAAATTCCTAATTTTCTTCGATCCTATCATTTTTTTACCTTCTTTTTCCTTCACCTCTTCCTCATATTTTTTTTCTTCTTGCTAACACCATTCTAATTCCTACTCCTCCCTAACTTTATTCCTCCTTTCCTTTTCTCTTCCTTCGTTTATTCTTTCCGTCCTCTCCTCTTTTCTTAATTTCTTCCTTCCTCTCCTTCCTCTTCTCCTTTCTTCATTTCTTCCTTCCTTCCTCCCCGACTTCATTTCTTCCTCCTTTCCTCTCCTTCCTTCCTATCCTCGCTGGTCCTTCCTATCCTCGCTGCTCCTCCCCCTCCACCTTTTTCTCCTCCTCCTCCTCCTCCTCCTCCTCCTCCATCCCCCTTGTTAAGTGCCGCCACACCTGGTCAACAGAGGAGCAGAATAAAACACCAGGTAATTACAGGTCAATTAGCTTCACCTCGGGGGGCGCGTAAAACATGCAGGTGTTAGAAGAGGTGAGCGAGCTAGGTGTCCTGATGATTGTTCAGTAATTACCTGTCTCGAGGCGTCGACCGCAGCCAAAGAAATGGCATCAAGAAATCAAGACCTCACTATACACATGAGACATTCAGTTCTGGACAAAAAATGTTCAAACCGTGTGAGAATATTTAGGTCGGGATTGTCAGACGGAAATGGAGATCAGTCGGGTTCTAATGAGTGTTTCTTTAGGCTCGTGCTACAGAAGGGTCAGACTACCGGAAGGATCATAAAACTGCCCCTGGAAATGGTCAAAACCCCTACGAAAGCCTTGTCAAATGTGTGAGCTTGGGCGCCGAGATGTTTAAGAATACGGTCCTTAACCCCTTGACCGCGGATTTCCTACAAGAAGACATCACCAAGCTACAGAAATGGAGCAAAAAGTGGCTGCTACAATTCAATGAAGAAAAATGTAAAGTCCTGCACCTTGGGAGAGGGTATCCAGCACACCAATACCACATGGGAAACACTACACTATCCACCACAGAAACAGAGAAAGACCTGGGACTATATATTACCAGGCTACCAGTGAAAGCCGAATCCGTACCAATCGCAGCGGACGGGTTAAACTCTTGCCTAAGTGGTGTAGCGGTTAGCACATCTTACCACGTATCCGATGAATTGGGTTTGATTACGGCCTGGGCAGCTGGCACGCAATCCACCCAGCTGTTGATCCTCCCTCTCTGGTTGGACATACCTGTGGAAGAAAAAAACTTTGATAATCCGGATGTCACACCTGCTTTGTGTCTTGATGTAATGGGAACAGACACAGGACCAGTTTTGCAGTCCATTACAGCGAGTTTGTAAGCTCCCTAACCAAACACAAAATACTATGAACATTCGTTGTGTGGTGTTTGGTGTTGATATAAAAAGAAGGAAACTATAGAAAACCACACGGGAAAGCTCTTTATTGTCTGGTATTGAGTAGAAACAGCGGATCATTGTGGTGAATATAGTTTGGTTTAGGCGCTTACAATGACTGTGTTGGACTGTCGAACTGGCCCACAGACTCGAGGGCTAAAGAGACGGGGATAAGCACCTACACAACGCGCAGCTAAATACATACTCATCACAATACGTTTACGATCATGAAAACCAGATTGGAGAACAGTTTGAAGCCTTGTTAAATGTGGTGACTCATATAAATCAAGTTAAAGTAGTAACAAGTAATATTATGCTCTAAAAAAGACGGATTGTTGTGGAAATGCGCTTTCAGTCCCTTCACCAAACCCCCCAAAACCATACTCGTTAAAGGTATGTAGTTTTGGCACAAGCATTGGTAAAAAAGATTCACCATTCGAATGAAGAAAAGAGGCGTTTGATCACATAACTGAATGTTTAAGCCCCAACACTTCACGATAACAAGAACATTATGTAGATATGTACCCTTTGTTAGTAGGAGTATTGCCCTTCTGAACTTGGAACCTCTAATAATATGAGGCTTTTATTTATATTATTTTTACTAGGATGTTTAAACCTTCGACTTTAAGCAAACAAGATCGAGGTCACTACGTAGTTTGTAGCTTCAGTGAATGAGATCTTAGAAAATCAAGGCTCTGGAAAGACACGAGAACCGCTTCCAATTCCTTTACCAAAAATTCTTAATCCCAAACCTTTATGACAACACGACTCGGGAGTTGCACAAAACTGAATAATATAAATATAAGTAATGTTCTAATGAAATCGACACTTCAAATGGACCAGAGACATTTCAATCTCTAAAACCATAATGTTAAAACACAAGCTTTCAAGAAACGAGGCCTGGAGAATGCCATGCAGACCTGTCTTCCTTTCCCACTGCAGAATAGAAACAGGAAAGGGCGAGGCAGCGGCTGGGTTGGGAGCGGAAGGAGCCGTCCCCCGCGTGGAGGCCGGGCAGCAGGGAAGGTAGGGCTGGGGGCGGCGGGAGGCCAGGCACACGCCTCTCAGGACGCCGCGGAGGAATACAAAGGATGAGCAGAATTTTCAAGACAATACTGACGTCTTTTTGCCGTGATCGAGAAGGGAAGCAACACTGAGGCTTTAGAGGATGTGTAAGACCTCTGGCATTATATTGGAACACTTTTAGTCGAGTTGTCTTGCATCCTCAGAGCAGTGTGCAACAACCTGCTGTAGATTTTTTCTATAATCTTTTGTTTAGCTGAAAGTCTCTCTCCCAAACCGTTAAAAACTTTTTTGCCATAACCAAAAATAGAATATCATTGTCCTTACTGTTGTTGTTGTTGTTGTAGTTATTATTGTTATTATTATTATTATTATTATTATTATTATTATTATTATTATTATTATTATTATTATTATTATTATTATCATTATTATTATGAATGGTAAAAGCAATGCACGTACCGACAAAGAAAAAATACATTTACTCGTATATAAAACAAAGAGGAAAGCGAAAAAGAGAAAATATATTATTTTGACGTCTATAAAACTCAGTACGTGACAATAATAGATGAACAAAAGGAATACACACAAATAAAAAAAATACTATTCAGGTGAGTGACAAAACGGTGTAGGTAGAAAATGTACAAATAAAAATTAAACAAAGGAGGTAACAGGTATAAATAAAAAAAAAGAAAACAGGGATATTTATTTAGTAATAAACAATGTACATTTTCGACATTATATAACGAGAACGCAAGAAAACAAAGGACAAGACAATAATCAACAACCAAAAACTAGGCCAGGCGAGACAGGCGAAAACAGAAAACGGAAAATTTCGACGTGGGTACAAAAAGCGGGAAACAAAGGCGCTTATGTGCTTGCAAGTCTCTAATAATGAAGTTAATTAATTGCCCAGCGAATTCCCGGCTAATCCGCGGCTCGGGGCGTAAATCCCTTAGTCGGGGCGCAGCGCGGCCGATTGGGGGCGGCGAGGAAAGGTTAGACTTTTGCGACGCAGCAGCCTGATTACCGGGGCGCTGCGTTACCATAGAGCATTACTGTTATTACTATTACCATTATTATTATTATTATTATTATTATTATTATTATTATTATTATTATTATTATTATCCTATTTTATTGTTACCGATGTGGCCCAAGTTAATATAATACTCAGAAAAGACTGCTTAACCGATATTATATTAATTATTATTCTTAGTAGTAGTAGTATCATTTTTACTACAAATACTACGATTACTACTATTATTCTTATTAGTTTTTATACCTCTTTTTTTTTGTGTGTGTGTGTGTTGTGTGTGTTGTGTTGTGTGTGTGTTGTGTGTTGTGTGTGTGTTGTGTTGTTGTGTTGTGTGTGTGTTGTGTGTTGTGTGTGTGTGTGTGTGTGTGTGTGTGTGTGTGGCTGCCTGGCTATCTGTTTGTCCGTCTGTCTGTCTCTGTCTGTGTTCCCCGCGGTAAAGACTGTCTGGCAAGAATTATTGATGGAAGGAAAACTTGTATGTGAAGGATTAACAGCCCGAGATAAAAGGACACAAGCCGCTTACCTCAGCACCAACACACTCCACTACTAATCTCTCTCTCTCTCTCTCTCTCTCTCTCTCTCTCTCTCTCTCTCTCTCTCTCTCTCTCTCTCTCTCTCTCTCTCTCTCTCTCTCTCTCTCTCTCTCTCTCTCTCTCTCTCTCTCTCTCTCTCTCTCTCTCTCTCTCTCCCCACATTCTCTCCCTTTCTCCTTACTCTCTCCCTCCCTTCTTACCACATATTTTTTCTTCGTCTCCTTTCTTGAAGTTCTTATCCTTTCATTATTCTCTCTCTCTCTCTCTCTCTCTCTCTCTCTCTCTCTCTCTCTCTCTCTCTCTCTCTCTCTCTCTCTCTCTCTCTCTCTCTCTCTCTCTCTCTCTCTCTCTCTCTCTCGTCACATTCCTGTTTATTTTTCCTTTTTCCTTCTCTGATCCTCACTCTCCCGACCCATTTTCCTTTCCTTTTCTTTTTTCATGTTTTCCTCCTCCTACCTCCTTCCAATCCCCTCCATCGATCATTTTTTCCTCTCCTCTTTTCACTCAGCCTACAATATTTTTTTTTATCCCAATTTTCCCCTCTTACTTCCTTTTATCCTTTATTTCATCACCTTCCTTTTTTTTATTTTTCCATCCTCACTCTTTCGACACAATCATTTCTCCCTTTCACTTTCTCCCTTCTTTTCTCTCCATCCCCACACTACTCACTTCTATATCTCAATTTACTATTTCCCCTCCTCCCTATTCCTTCCTTTATTCCAACGCCTTCCTTTTTTTTCACTTTTACGTCACAATTTCTCCCTTTCGCATCCTCCCTCTTTCTTCTCCATCCCCACACCTCCCACTTCTATATCTTTCTTGATCTTCTTCCCTTTCTATCTCCTCCTTTTACTCCAAATCCCTCCACCTTTTCTTTCTTCTCCCACCATGATTTCTTCTCTCAACATCATTTTCTTTCATCCTTCTGCTTCCTTCCTTCTTTATTTCTCTATCCCCAACACTTTCCAGTTCTTTATCTTTTTATCCTCTCCCTCACTCCCTCACTCCCTCCCTCTCGACGTAATCTTTTCCTCCCTCTCCAAAAACCCCTTCTTTCCTCTCTATTCTCAGCACTTTTCAGTTCTTTATCTTTTTTCCTCTCCCTCCCTCACTCCCTCACTCTCGACGTAATCTTTTCCTCCCTCTCCAAACCTCCCTTCTTTCTTCTCTATCCCGAACACTTTCCAGTTTTTTCATATTTTTTCCTCTCCCTCACTCCCTCCCTCCCTCCCTCTCGACGCAATCTTTTCCTCACTCTCCAAACCTCCCTTCTTTCCTCTCTATTCTCAGCACTTTTCAGTTTTTTTTTTTTCCTCTCCCTCACTCAAATGGGCTGCTTACAAACTAATAAATTAATTTCTCCTTGTTATAAAACCATTTTTTTTTTTTGTAAGCATAATAGTGTTTCAAATGTTTCCCTCTCGACGCAATCTTTTCTTCCATTTCCAAACCTCCCTTCTTTCCTCTCTATCCCGAACACTTTCCATTTTTTTTTCTTTTTTTTTCCTCTCCCTCCCTCCCTCCCACTCGACTCAATCTTTTCTTCCATTTCCAAACCTCCCTTCTTTCCTCTCTATCCCGAACACTTTCCTTTTTTTTCTTTTTTTTTCCTCTCCCTTCCTCCCTCCCACTCGACGCAATCTTTTCCTCCCTCTCCAAACTTCCCTCCCTCCCTCCCTCCCCTCCCATCGCCCTCTTCTTGCGTTCGATAACGACATCCAAAACAACTACGCCCATTAAGTCAACGATTGCCATTAAGACTATTAGTTCTCCATTATCGCATCAGCCTCGCCATTAATCCTGAACACTCGCCCGGAAGCCCACACCATCACCACACACCACCACCACCACCTCCACAACACCATTACTAACACAGCTGCCAACGCCTACACATAACTTCCATCATCTCCCAAGTCATTTCTGAACCTGGAGTAGTTTATTTTAGGTTATTTGTTCCCCTTATTTACGCTCAAACTATAGTTGTTAATAGGTTACATAAGGGTCGTGTGAGTCAATGGGAACTGTGTAGTCTTTGTAGGAATAAAGAACTAAACTTTTGTGAAGAAGTAAAACATATATACCTTTGTTGAGTCTTAGTTCTCAATGGCACTGATGTAGATTTTGTTGTAGTGTAAGGTATTGTGTTGTTATAGTTGTCCCTTCGATACTGAGTGGTTGGTTGGAAGGTGGTGGTGGTGGTGATGATGGTAATGCTACTGAGTGATGAGGAGTTGTGGTGACTAGTATTAAAAGGAAGATCGGTGGGGAGTGATGAGGGAGGAAAGGAGGGGAAAAGGGGCAGTTAGTGGTGATGAGGAGGAAAGGGTTGTTTGGAGGAATGATGAATATGGTGATGATCGAGGAGGGAATACCATGTTAAAGAGAGAAGCACAGGTGAGGAGTGATGAATGGGAGTTTTGGTGAGTGGTGACGGATGCTGGTGGTGATAGTGGTGAAGGTGGAGGTGGTTAAGAGATGAGTAGTCAAGACGTGAGTGGTACTGGTGGTGGTGGTGAGTAAAGGTTGGTGAGGGATGTTGGTAGGGATGGTAGTGGTGGTAGTGGTGGTGGTGGTGGAGAGGCGTGGCGGTGAATTGTGTGCACAGTGAGTGATAGCGTGCATAGTTACGACCAACCATTCATTACGCACTTCATTTTTTTAGAATATTACACGTTTGCATTACATAATTATAAGCACAGGAATGCACGCAGAGGGTCGGAAGGCATGCACACCACTACACACACACACACACACACACACACACACACACACACGAACCCTCCCTTCATACACAAACATAAGTAAACGCTAACATACAACACACACACACACACACACACACACACACACACACACACACACACACACACACACATAGTATATAATATCGGTGTCTTTTTTCACAGACTCGCCATTACTTTGCATTTCCTAACATTACTATGAAAGCTAAGAAGTCAAACACGTTGAATGCACGGCCCTTGATGCCTTCCCTCCCACCCTCTCAACCTTCCTCCTTCTCTTCCTAACAACCTACAACATTCCTTCCTCCCTTCCTCATTCCCTCCCGCCCAATCAGCATGTGTGTCACGACCTAGGCAGAAACACTAATGCCACCTCACTTCTCAAGGCGTAAGGCAATTCCACCGCACCAATTAAAGCAGTGCAATGCCTTATGCGGTGCTATGCGATGTAAAGTGACGGCCTGTAATAATCAATAATACAATGCAGCGTGCAGTGTTATGTAGTGTGGTGGTGGAGGTCATGAAAAGTGTCTAGAGTTGTTCAAGAGGCTGTTGAGAGAGAGAGAGAGAGAGAGAGAGAGAGAGAGAGAGAGAGAGAGAGAGAGAGAGAGAGAGAGAGAGAGAGAGAGAGAGAGAGAGAGAGAGAGAGAGAGAGAGAGAGAGAGAGAGAGAGAGAGAGAGAGAGAGAGAGAGAGAGAGAGAGAGAGAGAGAGAGAGAGAGAGAGAGAGAGAGAGAGAGAGAGAGAGAGAGAGAGAGAGAGAGAGAGAGAGAGAAAGAGAAAAACAAAAAAAAGAGAAGAGAAGAGAAGAGAAAAGAAAAGAGAGAGAAATAATCACGAGACAAAATCTACATCAAGTCGCTGGAAATATCTTATTCAACAGACTCATGCAGGGAGCCGAGGCGTCCTGAAGCCCTCAACACACACACACACCATACCATGAATACACGTTACCGCCTCAGCTTCGCCCCTTAAAGGCCAAGACAGCGGCCTAAACGTGACATGCCGGCTGTTCCGAGGCCCCGTTGCCGCGGCCACTGAATAAGCAACACTGGCTGGGAGGACGACAGGTGGGCGGTGTGCCAAGGGTGGGAACACGCCTCACAACGACCCTCTTACCGATCTCCTTACTGACTCCCCTCTAGACGGACAACTATCCCGCTTTAGAGACCAGATGCTCCTCTACCAATGTGGTGATGCTGGTGAATGATGACTATGGTGATTCGTGGTGAGGATGCAAAGATGGAGGAGAGTTTTGGTGAAGGGTGATGATGCTCTGTGATAGTGGTGGTGATGGTGAGCTTAATAGTGAAGGTGTGAGTGATGATGAGTGGTGAGAGACTTTGTTGACGAGATGCAAAAATGTAGGAGAGTTTTGGTGAAGGGTGATGATGTTCGGTGGTGGTGGTGGAAGGGTATTACGATTCTGAATGGCTGGTGAAGTTCATTTTTACGAAACATGATAATTATAAGTATGTATTTATTTCCACTCAATAGTGACTGAATCTGCATGACCTGTATCTAGGGCACTTTTGGCACAACTAAGAGTACAGGGGTAAGCATCAATATCAAAGGTCCTAGTAAATGAAATGAGATCCCTTATTCTAGACAAAAAAACTAATTAAGATGTAAACATATCCTCCATGCTAGACACAAGGATGAATACATTTCTGAGAGTATAACATAAAACCTTTCTAGACACCAACCTCCCTTTATAAACTTACACTCACCCCCTCTCGAACAAAGACGAGTACCTACCCTTTCCAGACTGTTAACTAACCCTTCTTTTAAAAACAACCACAAAACTATCCAATCAACGGCGGAAAGAAACGGCTGACGGACAAATTAATTAACTCTGTAAGGTAAGGGACGACAGCATTAGCCAGTGTTGGGCGGCACCGCGGCGCTGCTCATCACCTTAATTAATGAAAACGACGGCAGTTCTAATACCTTGCTCTCCTGTGGCTTGTGTGTGTTAAAGGGACGGGAAGAGGAGGGGCGGGAGGGAGAAATAGAAGCGACGGACAGGGATGGGGTTACGGTACATGAAGGCAGGGAGGTGATTGGTATGGACGGAGCTGAGGAGGAGGAAGAGGAGAAGCAAAAGGAAGAGGGACAGCACAGTGCAGATGGACGGAAAGGTACAGGGAGGAGATGGGCGAGAGTTGGTAAAGGATAGGCGGGGCTCAACCAACACCATTCAGCTGTATCATTACTACCATATTCTTTTCCCGTGTGTACCTTCCTGACTAACCCACTTTTTACTTTACCGACGATTACATAAAAAAATCCTGTCTTTGAAGCAGAGGCGACGATGGCGGAGGATGGCAGACTGACCAGAAATAGCGCGCGAGATGGGGAAGGGAGTGGGGAGTAGGGAGAGGTAGGGTGGGGAGGAGGGATAGGTAGGTATAGGGGAAAGTAAAGTGGGGTGCTGAGGGAATAGGTGGTGATGTGGTGAGACAGGGAGATGAGGTGCAGGAGATGCCGGGGAGTGGGGGGAGTGGGAGGGATGGTAGGTGGGCAGGGGCGGGGTGGCGGGGCGGTGGACAAGCGGTGATGTATGGGACGCTGGACTGAACACCCGCCACTGCTTACACAAAAGTAAAAGCCATTTCATGTTGTATAAATTTGAGCTTAAAATTACGCACACTGCTGTTATTTTCCTCTCTCCATTACGCGCCCCGGATTGCTCCCTTCAGGTGCAGGTGCATGCCAAGCTGCCTCGGCCGCTGCTGCCGACACTGTTTTAGTCGCGCGTGATAACTTGCTACGCGTGGGTAAAGGAAGAGAAAATAACAAAAGCTCCTTCCTGCGTTAGTTGGGCCACCCAGCCACGGCGGCCCAGGAACCTGCTGGACCCCTGCTGCGGCAGCCGTGCAGGGTGAAGCGGGGCGGCGCGGAGTGGGACAAGGACGCTGCAGGGGCGGCGAGGCCCGGCCGGCGGCCCATCTCCCCCGGAGCCTCCCGTGCCGGTGATTGATGAGTGGATGATGCCTTGATTGATGGGCGCGAGGTGATGGATGAGGAAATATAATGGAATCGCCCTTCCCCCACAATGACTGCCTTTCCTGTGGGAGGCGGCGCAGAGGGGCGGCGGAGAGGGCCTCAGCCCCTACAACAAAGCCGTGATTCCCGCCGCCGGCCGCCTCTGGGGACTCGACACTAACTTATTTTTGCGTCGACAAGCGCTCCTGGGAAAAGTGGCGGCGCATTAGGTTATCGGTCTGTGATGGGCAAGAGGTGCTGCTCTGGCCCGTGCAAGACTTGTTTAAAGATAGATATATATATATATATATATATATATATATATATATATATATATATATATATATATATATATATATATATATAAATATAAATATATATATATATATATATATATAAATTTATATATATATATTTATATATATATATATATATATATATATATATATATATATATATATATATATATTTATATATATTTATATATATATATATATATATATATATAGATATATATATATATATATATATATATATATATACATATACATATATAAATATATATATATATATATATATATATATATATATATATATATATATATATATATATATATATATATATATATATATATATATATATAAGAATGTGTAGTCAATAAAGGGAACCCGGATCACAGGAGGAGCGTGGCGCCACGACAGAGGCAGCGGCGGCTCCTCCCGCCGCGCGGCGAAGGGCAATCCGCCAGCTGATGATGGGATGAGGAGGCGGTGGCGGAGGACACTCCTGCCTTCTCTCCCTCCCTCCTTAATCCGCTGTATTGTTTCGTATTATTTTCGCTCAGGAAACATTGATCGACACTAATAACAAAGACGTGAGAAACAGGACCTCCAGAAAATATTTGTTAATGACCTTTCTGTCAGCGGCCGCGAGGGGCGAGGGCGAGAGGCGAGGGGACGGCGTGAGGGGAAAATTAGGAATAGACAAGGATAAAAGAAAAAGGAACAAGGTGCGATATGAGGGTGACAGGAGGGGAAGGGAGGGAGAGACGGGTGGACAGAATGGTGGGAGAGGTAACGGGCTGCCCAAAGGAGAAAAACCAGGTGGGAAGACGAAGAGATGAAAGAAAGAAGTCGGGTAAAAAGAAAACACGTTAAGAGGAGGAAAGAAAGTTAGGAGGAGAAAAAGTTGCCAAGAAGAGATAGTGAAAAGTTTCTGTGAAGAGGCAGCGAAATACATATAAAGACACACACACACACACACACACACATGCACGCACACATGCACGCACGCACGAATAGGGTGTGGGAAAAACAGAGGGAGGGAAGAATTGGAAGAAAAGTCAGGAAGGAAAAAATTCTTTGGAGCAACATCCAGCGAGGCAGATTTTTAGTTTGTGTCCCTCAGAGCGTGTGTGTCCCACGGCCAGTACATACACACGCACGCACGCATACACACACACACACACACAAACACTCTCTCTCTCTCTCTCTCTCTCTCTCTCTCTCTCTCTCTCTCTCTCAAATATGCAAAGTATTTAAATTATTAATTCCATGTTTTCTTGTCTCAGTCCTTTATGGCGAAATTTGATTATCTTTATTTACATTTCCTTCCTTTTGATCTTCCATTTATATATAATTACAACATTCAGTATTCGCCACAATTTTGCCCGCGCGCCCCACACCCCTTCCTTCCTTCCCGGCGGCGCCCCTCACTCGTCAATATAAACTCATTACGCCGGTGCTACTGCTGGTGGTGCTGCTGTTTATGCTCGACGCTACCGGTACCACCACCACCACCACCACCACTTGACTCCGACAGTCCTGACACGCGGCTCTTTGTTGTCCTCTAAAGACATCCTGTGTGTGTGTGTGTGTGTGTGTGTGTGTGTGTGTGTGTGTGTGTGTGATGTTCCAAGACTGTTTATCAGGAATATCATTGTCGACGGGAGGAAAATTCGTATGCGAGGGATCAACAGCAGCAAATAAAATGATACAAGCCGCTTACCACCTCCACACCGATACTTACTCCACCTACACACACACACACACACACACACACACACACACACACACACACACACACACACACACACACACGTTCACATATCATTATTATTAAGTTTAACGCTATGGCTCAATTCCACTCTGTCCTGCCTTGCCCGTCCGCATATGTATGTGGTCCCCGAATAAAGACACATGGTTGTAGCTCCGAAATTAACCACGGGGTGTTCTGGAAATACTCTTGTTGTGATTCCCACTCAAAATTTCCCTAAAACGACTCTTACCATTCCATACCTAACCTAACCTAACCTAACCAGTCCTATTCAAGAGTGGGCGCTACATACCAGAAGAGAGATAGGGAATACGCTGCCCGTCTAGCCCAGCCCCGCCTCGTTTCGCCATCCCTCCACAGTCTTGCCAGTGCCTCCACCCCCACCACCTCCACCTCGCATCGGATCGCTAGCCATGAGCCTCGGTATCGCCGGCGCCGAGGGCAACAATATTTCATCAGGTCTCTCGTCGGATTACCCAACACTGAAAACAGGCGGTCAGGCTTTGCTGCCCTGACGAACTGGTCCCCGCAAAAAGGCTATTACAGGCGCTGATGGGATGTGGCGGACCGTAGTGTGGGGCGCCGGCCGGTCCCTCGCCTGATGCTGACACGGGGAAAAAACATCCGCACACACACATACACACACAAGAAGTGCACACGACGCATGTTTGGGCGGGGACACACTTTATCTCCTATTTTCAAACATATCGGCAACTCAGTTCACCTGTTTGAAAAGTCTCTCGTAGAAGTTGCTGGGGTTTTCACGGACATTTTTTTTTATCCCAGTGATAGTTTTACACGGCTTCTGCATCTTGAGCAGTAAAAACACCCATGAAACCCGGTTAATCTTCTTTGTGGCCTAGGAGAATAGTCGTAATGGGAGTCCGATATGTATAAGAATATGGACCTTTATGTTATCGAGATGTTTCATGAGCTATTATTAATTATTTCAGTTTGGTAAAGGAGGCAGACCAAGGGCAAGACAAAAAAATATCCACACACACACACACACACACACACACACATACACACACACACACACACACACACATGACTGAATGGGAACACACTTTATGATATCGAGATGCTTTACGCGGTGTTATCATTTGTTGTGTTGTGGTAAAGGAGGCAGATCATGGCAGTAGCAAGACACCTCTCCACCCGGAATTGACCTCTCGTTTGGCCTCTGTTTTTTTTGTTTGTTTTTTTAACGGAGTAGCGTTTAGCGGACTTTCTTAGGGTTTATTTTATTTAATTTTTTTTTTTTTTGCCCTTTATTTGCCTCCTTTGCTGTAAAAGAAAGATCAAGGTCAACTCCCCCCACCCCCCCCAAAAAAAAAACATATACACAAGCTATGCAAGCGACGCCGGAAGCACACCTTACGATGTCGAGACGCTTCATGTGTTAGCATTATTTATTTTCTTGTATTGTGGTAAAGGAGGCAAGTCAAGGGCCGAACAAAAATACCTCAAACACACAAACAAACACTGTAAACTCCGCACCCTTGAGGAGATGCTTCAAGTATTGTTACCAAACTCCTGACAACTGCCTCCCGTACCTACTAACTCACTCGCGGGTCAATTCACAAACTATTACTGGAGCTACAAGATTTTTTTTTCTGTTTTCTTCCGTCTCACGTGCGCGTCAGTGTACCTATATTTGTCGTTAAGAAGGGAGTGACATCAAGGCAAACCCATCTATGTCTAAGGCACTTTACAAACTCCTAGGTCGGTATTCTCAGACGCTTCCGCTTCTCACATCAACTATTTCCAAAGGCCGAAAAGGAGATGAATCGGGTTGTAATGAGTATTTTTTCACGTTCGAGGTACAGAAGAATGGTCAACCTACCAACAGTGTCATAAAACTACTCCCAGAAATGTCCAAAAGTTCTACGAAAGTCTTGTCAACTGTGTGTGACTGGGCGGAATTTTTTTTGAAACTTTGCTGTTAATGCTTCCTCAGGCAATCTACCCATGGAAAACCCCAACGAAAGCCTTGTCAACTGTATGTGCTTGGGCGGGAAGATTTTTAATAATCGGCTTTACTGTCAATGCTTCCTCAGGCAAACTACCCGTGGAAAACTCCTACGATAGCCTTGTCAAATGTGTGTGTTCTGGAAGCGAAATGTTTAAGTATACGGGCGTTACTGTCTATACTTTCTCGGACAAGAAGTTTTTCCGTCAGTTCAATGTCTCGTCCTGTCAGCCCCGCCAAGAGTCTGTGATGTAGTATTCAGCGTGACCTTTGAGCGGCCCGGCCTGACCACATTGTTCGCGCGAGGAATTGACAAGCCCGGGGACCTTTCAATACCTCCCCGCGGGGATGTGAAAGATTCAAGAACATGTTCTAAGTAAGGAGACCCCCCCACCCTCTCCCTCTCTCTCTCTCTCTCTCTCTCTCTCTCTCTCTCTCTCTCTCTCTCTCTCTCTCTCTCTCTCTCTCTCTTAACGTTACTGGCAGTGATTACAGATAGTTGAGAGAGAGAGAGAGAGAGAGAGAGAGAGAGAGAGAGAGAGAGAGAGAGAGAGAGAGAGAGAGAGAGAGAGAGAGAGAAACCCTTGAGTTTACAATTTACACCCAGCTGATGTCAGAAATTATTCCCTCACGGCCCTCCACGTTATACAGACAGCTGCACGATGCCTTAGTGATCTGACAGTAACAACACATGAAGCACATAACGTTGAGGCACACACCCCATCTTAAGTCTTACCCTCATCTCGTAGGGCCACGTCATTTCATGGAATCCAAAATCACGGAAATAAAATGCTATACAAACTAAATAATTGTTAGTCTCACGGTGAGCACAAGAACACACACTGGCAACTAGATATAGCGCCACACCTCTCCCTCACCTTCTTAGCTTCACCAGTTTTCAAGACTCCAAAATCAAGGACACAAATTGCTATAAAAACATGTCAAGTGTTCGCCTCACAAGCAACACAAAAATAAAGCCTTGGGTTTTTCGTCTCAACAACGTCGTTTCGACGTGGTCTATATACGATGGTCGTAACGTACGTTTGGCAGCGCGACATTTTTAACGTCGGGAGTCAAGATCGTAAATGTGTGACACTAGCCTTAAACCTCATCCGTTTCCAGCAACAAGACGCCGTACAAACCAGCCTCCTTCACTCCTACCAAGTGGCCGGAACAGTGATTTGTCCCCTACACCTGAACTACAATGACTGCCTTTACCCCATCAAGACCATCAATTTTCAGCAATGGGGAGGCGGTGGCTGAGTGGTTAGCGTGCGGCCCCCGCATTCACCGCGTGATGGACGACGCGGGTTTCAACCCGCAGTTACCACCTGAGATTTTTCAGTCTCCGCCGAGTGGCCTAAGACTACCCACATGCTGTCCTGAAGACCACCCATCAACCCGGACTTTAGGCGAAACCGTCCATTGAATCAAGAACGAGCTCCGGGGGGCAGCATGAGCCAAGGAAAGATGGCACCACTATAAAACACTTACCTGCGCCATGACGGGCTGGGGCAGAATACCAGGCCCCTCAAGAAAGCCTACCGGCGCTATAGGCTGGCACGTAATCAGCGCTTAGAGAAACAAGAAAAAATACGCCGAACAAACCAGTCTATTCCATCCACCCTAACCAGCGGCCGGAATAGTGATTTTTCCCCTACACTTGATCACCACTGACATACCTTCACCTATTCTATAAAGTCCGTATCAGCTTCCATCAATCCACGATCAGAGAAATAAGAAAAAAGATGCCGACCAAACCAATCTATTCCATCCACCCCAACCAGCGGGCAGAACAGTGATTTTTCCCCTACACCTGAACGCCGCCGTGGCCTCCCCCGCCGCGGCCAGACCCTACGAGAGGACATGCCCTTTAAGCCTGACGTATTACCTGCCGTGATCAACCCTAATCACATCCCATAGAGCGCGACACACCACACCCGCGCCTCGCACGGCCAAACTTCCTCCCCTGATGTATGCGCCGGGCTGTAAAGGGACGGATTATCATGTCAAAAGAACGCCGGCGACTCGGAGGCAATGCTCACGCGGCGCTTTACGAGTATTACAATGAGCGTGAAGGCGGCCCCGTGGAAAGACCAGCTAAGGATAGTGAGCCAGGCAGAGCACCATAACATCACCCTCGATTATTACTGGGTCCCGCTGCCTCCCTCTTCTTCCTCCTCCTCCTCCTCTTCTTCCTCCTTCTCTACCATCTCATCCTGCTCCTCCGCCCTCATTATTATTATTATTATTATTATTATTATTATTATTATTATTATTATTATTATTATTATTATTATTATTATTATTTTCAGCAGCAGCCTTATTCCTCCTCCTCTTTTTCTCTCCCCTCTTCTTCTTCTTCTTCCTCCGCCTCCTCCTACTCCTCCTCCTTTTTTTTCTTTTTCTCTCCCATCCTCTTCCTTCTCTGCCTCCTCCTCCTTCTCCTCCTCTTTTTTTTTTCCTCTCCCCTCCTCTTCCTTCTCTGCCTCCTCCTTTTCTTTTCTTTTTCTCTCCCTCTTCTTCCTTTTCTGTCGACTCCTCCTCCTCCTCCTCCTCCTCTTCCTTTCCGACTCTCTTCTCTTCCATCCACCCAAACCTCTCCATTCTGTCCTGCTATTCTCTCTAAAAAAAAACACTCCTTCCTTCTCGTCTACAACAATTTAATCCTTCCGCCACTATCTACTTCCCTTTCTACCCATCTTTACTACACTAGTTTTATGGGTTCCCTTCATGCCCTCTTTTATTCTTCCTCTGCACTCCCTTACCATTATCTCCTCCTCCCCTTTCTATCCATCGTTATAGAACAAGTTTGAGTCCCTCTCACTAACTTCTTTTCCCGCAGGTCACCTTTATCTTGCCCGGGCCTTGATTCCGCCCTGCTGCCACCACCCGCCCCTTTTCAGCTGCCCGCGTCACAATACCAGGCTGGGTGACCGTCATGTGAATATAACAAAACATAATGGGCCGTATTACTAAACATTTCCTCGCCCAAGTTCACTATTTGACAAGGCTTTTCGTAGGAGTTTTGGGCATTTCCAGTAGTAGTTTTATGGCCCTGGTGGTAGTGTGACCCTTCTTCTGTACCGTGAACCTAAGGAAACACTCATTAGAACCCGACTGACCCCCTCTTTGACCTTTAGAAATAGTTGATGTGAGAACCGAAAATGTCTTATAATACCGACCAATGTATCGCTCCATGACCCTTATTTTTAAACGTCTGGGCACATAAGTTCGCCTATTTGGAAAGACTCTCGCACAAGTTGCCGGGGTGTTCATGAACTGCTTTGTGATCCCCGTGATAAGTTTTACCCGACCCCTGCGCACCATGAACGGGAAAAACACCCATGAAAACCCAGTTAATCTTCACTGTGGACTAAGAAAATAACTGTAATAGGACCCCGATACGTTTAACCAGATAGCAGTGACGGGCCAAATTTGTGGCTCTATCATGTACCAGCGATGGACCAAATTTTTGCCATGGTATAAACCCCCCAAAACAGATGGTGCATAAACTGATCACAAATGCGTTGATATATATTATGAAATGGTTTGCGTGGGTGATAATTTTCTCTCATTAATTCGCTTAGAGGGGCCTTTAAGAAACATGATCCCCGCAGCTACCGGGTTAAAATAGGGACTTATGTTTTACTGCATGATGCTGAACTCATTGCCACAAAGAACTTCATGTTATCTTTGTACTTATGTCTAACAACCTTCCTTAACGTGTTTTCCTCCTGCCTGCGACTTAAATGCCTGCAGGAGGGGAGTATCAAGACACCTCTCCAACCGATTTTCAATTTTTATGTTCTAGTTTTCGCTTTTGAGGAGCAGCGACAATTTTATGGATTTTAAACTGTCTCTTTTGCTGTATAAATAACGCAATTTGAGAGCGAGGTTACCCAATTCAGTCTAGTTATTGTACTCTTTTTTTTTTACATCCACGACGCCTCAGGGAGCTGTATGTTACCGTTACCCTCATCCATCCCTCCCTCGCGTATCAAAAAAACAAGTACACAGCAAAAAAAATTGAGAGTTAAGTCACCCAATTCAGTCTTATCATTATACTCTTTTTTTTTTACATCCACGACGCCCCAGGGAGCTAGAGGTTACCGTTACCCTCATCCCTCCCTCCCTCGTGTATAAAAAAAACAAGTACACAGCATAAAAAAAAGTCACTCGCCAGAACAATTCATCCCCGCAAAACAGTCGGACTATCTTTTAGGTCATTTCCTTTGTTGATTGAGTTCTGCTGAGAGCGACATTACTCGACTGCAAATTCTACCAGTGAGTATGCATCCCTTGCCCTACCACCTTTATTTATCAGGGGAAAACCTTTAAATAATAAATACCGACGACAACCGAGTCTCCTCTCTCCCCCGGCGAGTACTCTGTGGTCGAGCAAAACTTATTCAACACCGGGTTATATAAAACAAATAGCTCTTTCAACACCGGGTTATATGAAACAAATAGCCCCTTCAACACTGGGTTATATAAAACAAATAGTCCCTTCAACACTGGGTTATATAAAACAAATAGTCCCTTCAACACTGGGTTATATAAAACAAATAGTCCCTTCAACACTGGGTTATATAAAACAAATAGTCCCTTCAACACTGGGTTATATAAAACAAATAGTCCCTTCAACACTGGGTTATATAAAACAAATAGCCCCTTCAACACCGGGTTATATAAAACAAATAGTCCCTTCAACACTGGGTTATATAAAACAAATAGTCCCTTCAACACTGGGTTATATAAAACAAATAGCCCCTTCAACACTGGGTTATATAAAACAAATAGTCCCTTCAACACTGGGTTATATAAAACAAATAGTCCCTTCAACACTGGGTTATATAAAACAAATAGTCCCTTCAACACTGGGTTATATAAAACAAATAGCCCCTTCAACACCGGGTTATATAAAACAAATAGTCCCTTCAACACTGGGTTATATAAAACAAATAGCTCTTTCAACACCGGGTTATATAAAACAAATAGCCCCTTCAATACCGGGTTATATAAAACAAATAGTCCCTTCAACACCGGGTTATATAAAACAAATAGCTCTTTCAACACTGGGTTATATAAAACAAATAGCCCCTTCAATACCGGGTTATATAAAACAAATAGCCCCTTCAACACCGGGTTATATAAAACAAATAGCCCCTTCAATACCGGGTTATATAAAACAAATAGTCCCTTCAACACCGGGTTATATAAAACAAATAGCTCTTTCAACACTGGGTTATATAAAACAAATAGCCCCTTCAATACCGGGTTATATAAAACAAATAGCCCCTTCAACACTGGGTTATATAAAACAAATAGCTCTTTCAACACTGGGTTATATAAAACAAATAGCCCCTTCAACACCGGGTTATATAAAACAAATAGCCCCTTCAATACCGGGTTATATGAAACAAATAGTCCCTTCAACACCGGGTTATATAAAACAAATAGTCCCTTCAACACTGGGTTATATAAAACAAATAGCCCCTTCAACACCGGGTTATATGAAACAAATAGCCCCTTCAACACCGGGTTATATGAAACAAATAGTCCCTTCAACACCGGGTTATATAAAACAAATAGTCCCTTCAACACCGGGTTATATGAAACAAATAGCCCCTTCAACACCGGGTTATATGCAACAAATAGTACCTTCAACACCGGGTTATATAAAACAAATAGTCCCTTCAACACCGGGTTATATAAAACAAATAGCCCCTTCAACACCGGGTTATATGAAACAAATAGTCCCTTCAACACCGGGTTATATAAAACAAATAGTCCCTTCAACACCGGGTTATATGAAACAAATAGCCCCTTCAACACCGGGTTATATGAAACAAATAGTCCCTTCAACACCGGGTTATATAAAACAAATAGTCCCTTCAACACCGGGTTATATAAAACAAATAGCCCCTTCAACACTGGGTTATATAAAACAAATAGCCCCTTCAACACCGGGTTATATGAAACAAATAGCCCCTTCAACACTGGGTTATATAAAACAAATAGCCCCTTCAACACCGGGTTATATGAAACAAATAGCCCCTTCAACACTGGGTTATATAAAACAAATAGTCCCTTCAACACCGGGTTATATAAAACAAATAGCCCCTTCAACACTGGGTTATATGAAACAAATAGCCCCTTCAACACCGGGTTATATAAAACAAATAGCCCCTTCAACACTGGGTTATATAAAACAAATAGCTCCTTCAACACTGGGTTATATAAAACAAATAGTCCCTTCAACACTGGGTTATATAAAACAAATAGCCCCTTCAATACCGGGTTATATAAAACAAATAGCCCCTTCAACACCGGGTTATATAAAACAAATAGCCCCTTCAACACTGGGTTATATAAAACAAATAGCCCCTTCAACACCGGGTTATATAAAACAAATAGTCCCTTCAATACCGGGTTATATAAAACAAATAGTCCCTTCAACACCGGGTTATATAAAACAAATAGCCCCTTCAATACCGGGTTATATAAAACAAATAGTCCCTTCAACACCGGGTTATATAAAACAAATAGTCCCTTCAACACCGGGTTATATAAAACAAATAGTCCCTTCAACACCGGGTTATATAAAACAAATAGCCCCTTCAACACCGGGTTATGTAAAACAAATAGCCCCTTCAACACTGGGTTATATGAAACAAATAGCCCTTCAACACTGGGTTATATGAAACAAATAGCCCTTCAACACTGGGTTATATGAAACAAATAGCCCCTTCAACACTGGGTTATATGAAACAAATAGCCCTTCAACACTGGGTTATATAAAACAAATAGTCCCTTCAACACCGGGTTATATAAAACAAATAGCCCCTTCAACACTGGGTTATATAAAACAAATAGTCCCTTCAACACCGGGTTATATAAAACAAATAGCCCCTTCAACACCGGGTTATATAAAACAAATAGCCCTTTCTGAGTACTATGCTTTACTTTTTTTTTCCTTAGTTATGCCAATGATCAGCTAGGTGTCATAAGCTACAAAGACTAAAAAAGCTGATGGTTCCACGAGCACTATAAGAAGCCTTTTGCATGTATATATGGTCATTAATACATGTTCCAAATATTTCAAATGTCTCCCTCTCCACTCCAACCCATCTACTCCCCATCACGACCCACTACACTCCCTTCTACTTAACTGATTAATCTCTACCCATTCACATCTCCCTCACGCTCTCATCCTTATCCAAATTCCTCTCTCCACAGCATCCTTCCACCCCATCCATCCCATCCATCACTCAACTCATCACGCCGCATCTTCATTCCCTTCCATACCTTTCCCTCTCCCTCACACCCTTAAAACCTGCTTTCCCATCCACACCCTATCTCAAATCATCACTCCGCCTCTGCATTTCCCTCACACACACACACACACACACACACACACACACACACACACACACACACACACACACACACACACACACACACACCTGCAGCCTTCCCTCCCATTCACACCCCACCCGACGCCCACGCACACACTGGATCTCTCTCTCTCCCCAGTCACATCTCCCCAGTCACATCTCTCCACGCACCTTCATCTTTCAGCCTCCACATTCTAACTATTACTCCCACGTATTCAACAAAAGCCCTTTCCAATCTCCTCACCTCCCACGTTCCCCTCCCCCCCATCAGCAGCATCCCATCAGTCCCATCAACCCTGCCCCACGCCCCCGCCCTTCCGCCCTCCTGAGACCAGCACTGTGCTATGCCATTCATTCTCACCCATTTTAATTTCACCCTCGGAGCGGATTTTACTCCAATTACAAAACATTGACCATTTTTTTTTAAGCATAGCGAGTTAATTAAATCGATACCGGCATTGAGAAAAAAAAGCATCACGAGAAAGGTTTGTATCTTTTGTCATGTTTTGGTCTCGAAAACAAAAGTAAAACATGGCAGCATTTTCTCGTCTCGTCCCAAATGCCTGCGTGAGCCCCGATGCCTCACCGCCCATTGTTCCTCCGCGGCACAAAAAGTCTCCTTTCTGGGAGTGCACCGAGCCGCGTGCACACTGCCAATAGCCGGGCCCTTCTTCATCGTCTGCTGCTGCCGCGGGAGTGATGGCGCTCCGCCCTCAACAGGAGTATATCCTCCCCCCTGACTCCTCCCCCATGCCTCCCGCGAAGTACCTCCCACTACACACTCCCTCCCCTGCAGCCCCGCGCCCCAGCGACATTTCTTGTTGACGACGACAACAACGGCGCGTGAAATACTAAATATAAACAAGTCACCCATTGAATAATTGCATACTCAAATATTTCCTCTCATATATATATATATATATATATATATATATATATATATATATATATATATATATATATATATATATATATATATATATATATATATATATATATATATATACATATATATAAATGTCCAGCACTTTACAACAACCAATTAGCCATAAATACTTTGGGTAATTGCAGGGGAAATGAGAAGCAGCTCACTACTTAATGAAACCTACAAATCCCATTATTGCTTATTTGCATATTCCATTTTACTTTATTGTCACATATATTGTGATTACAATTACCCCTATTGCGATTACGATTACCCTACCTTATTATCATTATAATATTTTTCATTATTATTATCTTTCATTGTTATTTTTTCTTTTAGATACTATCAATTATTCTTATAATGACTATCATCATCGCTAATAATTATTTGATTAATTAATCACCCTTATCATCGATGATCTACACTGCCAACAAACTACTGGCGCCACTACAGACTTTTTGAGACATAAAAATTGAGGTGAACAAACTCCTCCAGGCATGTGTGTGTGTGTGTGTGTGTGTGTGTGTGTGTGTGTGTGTGTGTGTGTGTGTGTGTGTGTGTGTGTGTGTGTGTGTGTGTGTCCCCTAAGCTGAGATGAGGCGTCACACACACACACACACACACACACACACACACACACACACACACACACACACACATGGTTGATGACTCAACCATCGCCACGGCCATCTACAACAACAACCCAAACTACACCCACATCCAGCAAACTCTTGACAACTTCCTCACATGGACCACCACCAACAACGTCACCATCAACCACCAGAAATCAGTTACCATGTTGTTCGATTTTTCCACCACCCCCACCCTCACAATAGACAACTCCACCCTCAACCTGGTCCGCTCCACCAAACTCCTTGGCGTTACACTCGACAACAAGCTGACCTGGGACCCGCAAGTCAACAGCGTGGTGAGCTCTGCCTCATACAGGCTCCACATGCTACGGCGGCTAAAATCACTAGGTGCTCCCGCCCCTGAACTGCCAACCACTTTCAAGATGTTTATCCAGCCCAAATTGACGTATGCTTCCCCTGCCTGGTCTCCCTGCCTGGTCTCCCTGCCTCACCGCCGCACCCAGCTCGGCCGCCTAGAGAGGGTTCAGGAAAGGGCCGTCAAGATCATCCTTGACACCTCCTACACCACCTATGACGCCGCCCTCGCTGCTCTGCACCTCACCACCCTCGCTGCCCAGCACACCACCAGCCTTGAGAAGTTTGGCCTTAAACTGCTCAACAACCCCCGCCACCGCGACTTGCTGCCCCCCGACGCACCACCACCTCGACGAGCCCTACGTAACTCCAACAAGCTAGTTCCATTAGAGCCCGTACCGGCCGTTATAAGCACAGCACCGTCCCCACTCTAGTCAAGCTTATTAACCACCATTGATGTTTTAAAAGTCATTTTGTTTTACTAGTCATTTCTATCTTTTTCTTTAATTACGATCTCTCTCAATTTCATCATTGGGTATGTTTTCTAATGTATTTTGTATTTTATATTTTCTCTTTTATCATATTACACAAAGCCTTTTACATTGGTGCTCTTTTACAGTTCTATTACTATTTTTTTCACTTTTTGATCTTTGATTCTGATATGTATTTTCAGCCGTTGGCTGCATGTGACATTGAATAAACCGTTAATTATTATTATCATCATTTACACACACACGCACAGACACACACACGCACAGACACACACACGCACAGACACACACACGCTCAGACACACACACGGACAGACCCCCCCCCCCCCCCACACACACACACATTATTCATTTATAACTAAATTATAAACTACATAAAAATTGAAACTGCAACAGACAGCAAATTTCCTCTTCGTGGAAACTGACTTTTGTCGTTTCCACTTTTCCGTTTTGAAACGCATTAATAATATATAACATGAAAGAATACCCGTACATTATTTTTCTATTACTAAATCATAATCCATACTATACAATGCTGAGCAGGCTTGATAAACTAACAAAATCTCTGGTGCAACGTTGAGCCTCTCTGTGTACGCGGGTAAGCCTGGGAATGGCCGCCTGCGAGTCTGCTCTCACTCAAGCTTCAGGAGGAATATGAGGAACGTGCGAGATATAAACTTCCCAATGAGCAGCCCGAGCCGGCACACGTTTGTCTTTACGGCGAAGGGACGGCGGCACATCAGTTCATCAATCTTGGCAACACGCACTCCCGCCAGCCATCAGGAGGAGCGGGCGTCTGGCGGGGCGTTGCTTCTCGCATCTGAAGACTCCATTCCCGAGGGTTTGTTTCCCAGGACGAGCCTCGGCGCCAGCATCCCGCCCATTCTGAAGCTACTCCCGCCTAGATCACGGGTATCCACGGCCGCTCAGGGGAATAGAACACTCCCTTCACTCTTACTCACACAAACACTTCCCTGCAAACTCCATTAACAGAGCACATACGTTCGCCTTCCTTCAACACTTCGAATAGAACGCACAGACATTTTCTGACACACCGAGCAGAAAACTCTCATTTTCCTTTACATATTCACACGCACACTAACAAAGACAGACACAGACAGAGAGAGGAGACAGAAACAGACAGAAACACACACACACACACACACACACACACACACACACACACACACACACACTGTCAAGTCTGGCCTGTCCCGATGCGACGAATGGAAACGTTGCAAGCTGCCATGAATATATTTACTGTAGCGTCCCCGGTCTAAACGCTCGTAGCCGTCGCCTGTTACTGCGAGAACCTGCGTAATCCGCGGCGAGCTGAGGTGGAGCCCGTGCGGAGCGGCGGCTAATGAGAGGGATTAAGGCGCACGACGGCGGTCCACGCGGCAATCACTCTTGTTAATTTGTCCATCAGGAGCCTCGTCCATCAGGCACCAACAGCGGAAGCGGCTCTGGGACCTCAACCCTCTCACGACCCTGCACAAATCACCAGCGCCTTGTCTCTGTCTCTTCCTCAGGCCACTGTAGGACCACACCGAGCCTCTGTGAATATCCCTCAGGCCTTCTATGCTCCAAGACAGCCTCTGGACCCCTCAATCTGGACCCCAACACTCACAGCATTACCCTCTCCCGACGTGGCCCCTTCATATCCTATACTGATCACGCCTTGTCCTGCTTATGAACCAGAAGGAGCAAGTTGCGTCAGTCTCCGTTTCTGCTTATTACACGCCACAATGACACCCATCCATATACCTTCTTCCCTCAAATCCTTCTCTAAGATCCTCTACGCTTCTCGCATCTCCCCCTTCACGCACCAACTGGCCCTGACACCCGCACCAAGTCTCTACGCATCTCCATAACCACACCACGCCGCTATGCCTCATCCTCAGACCCGCCATGCTTTATCGCCTTGTCCCTTTCACGACTTGTCACTGCCACCCACACCTTGTAGCTAGAACACACACACACACACACACACACACACACACACACACACACACGGGGGTTGAGAGAATAAAATATCTCAATCTGAAGAAAAATGTAAAAAAAATGTAATGCCAAAGCTTCCTCGTCCCTCATTAACACGAGCGACTCCTCTAACCCTTGTGTAACCTTCATGGAAACAAGTCGTGCTAGTCTCAAAAGTTGCAGCGGGTAAAAGAGAATACAAATTGATAACC
This sequence comes from Eriocheir sinensis, assembly GCF_024679095.1. Lineage (NCBI taxonomy): Eukaryota > Metazoa > Arthropoda > Malacostraca > Decapoda > Varunidae > Eriocheir > Eriocheir sinensis. The sequence continues at coordinate 5,737,332 of NC_066566.1, read as the reverse complement.
TGCATATCGTTTACCATTGTGGAATATATAACAGTAACAACTAACACTGACGTCTACTCTTTTACCGGCAGACCAGGGAAAAAAGCAGAATAAAGAGAAAGAGAAAACAAATGGGTGACCTGCATCTTGTAACAATTGTGGAATATAACAATAACAGTAAGAATCAAGCCGCCACGCCTCCCAAACAACCTTGACGTTTACTCTTTTACCGGCAGACCAGGGAATAAAAAAGAATAAAGAGAAAGAGAAAACAAATGGGTGACCTGCATCTTGTAACAATTGTGGAATGAAACAATAAGAGTACGAATCAAGCCGCCACGTCCCCGAAACAACCATGACATCTACTCTTTTACCGGCAGACCAGGAACTAAAAAAAGCAGAATAAAGAGAAAGAATCAAAACCTTGACGTCTACTCTTTTACCGGCAGACCAGGGAATAAAAAAGAATAAAGAGAAAGAGTGTGGAATGAAACAATAACAGTAAGAATCAAGCCGCCACGCCTCCCAAACAACCTTGAGGTCTACTCTTTTACCGGCAGACCAGGGAATAAAAAAGAATAAAGAGAAAGAGAAAACAAATGGGTGACCTGCATCTTGTAACAATTGTGGAATATAACAATAACAGTAAGAATCAAGCCGCCACGCCTCCCAAACAACCTTGAGGTCTACTCTTTTACTTCAAACTTATATTATCCCTCTGAATGTAGCAATAGACAGACAAACTGGTGACCCGGATCTTGTTTACAATTGTGGAATATAACAATAACAGAACCAGTCAAGCTGCCACGCCCTAACCATCAATGACGACTATTCTTTTACCTCAGATAGTACTGACGAACCAAAAACTAAAAATAAAGAACACAGAGAAAGAGAATATGCAAATTGGTGACCTGCATCTTGCTTACATTTGTGGAATATAACAATAACAGAACCAGTTAAGCTGCCCCTAACCATCACTAACGACTACTCTTTTATCTCAAACTATTAACCCACCGAGTGCACCGACAGACAGACAGATTATTGACCCGCATTTTGTTTACAACTGTGAAATATAACAATAACTGCCACTCAAGTCGCCACGCACCCGACCATCACTAATGTCTACTCTTTTACTTCAAACTGTTGACCCGACCTATGTAGCGACAGACGGACCAACTAAAAAGGCAGAATGAAGAGAAAGGGAATACGTATAGAATAATAACAGTCAAGCCGCCACGCCCAGAACCATCACACGCCTCTACTCCTTTACCTCAAACTATTAACTCAGCGAATGCATCGACCGATCGACCGGCAACTAAAAAAGCAGAACAAACGCCCGGCAAAAGCTGCTTCCAAAAGGGAGGATCAAGCATTCCAAGAAGCAAAAGGTCAATTAATTCCCCGCGTTGACCTGATCCTCCGCAGCGAGGGATTGACTGATATACTGTTGCAATATTCCTAAGCTGAAAAAAGGAGGGGATGAGGGGAGGGGGAAGGGGGGGGGGGAAGCCGGTGATATCAAAGAGACGGACGAGGTCACCTTCTGTCCTGGCGCTGAGAGAGAGAGAGAGAGAGAGAGAGAGAGAGAGAGAGAGAGAGAGAGAGAGAGAGAGAGAGAGAGAGAGAGAGAGAGAGAGAGAGAGAGAGAGAGAGAGAGAGTTTTTATTTACTTTATTTTATTTGTGTGCGTGTGCGTGTGTGTGTGTGTGTGTGTGTGTGTGTGTGTGTGTGTGTGTGTGTGTGTGTGTGTGTGTGTGTGTGTGTGTGTGTGTTTCCGAGCACGCTTTCTCACGCTCAAACACACACAAAAAAAAAGATAAAAAAAAGTCATGGAGAGTACGTGGATCTCCTTCAAGCTAACAAGGTGTATACACAAAGGACTAGCGCACACACACACACACACACACACACACACACACACACACACACACACACACACACAAAGGCGAGCACGAGACACTCAAATAATTCCTTCCCCAACACACACACATACATACATACATACACTCCTGTTGATATAATGCAAACAAAACATAACTACCTAAAACTATATTATTCATCAATCGCCCAAAGCAGGTACACAGACAGACAGGTTGATAGACAGGTAAGTAGATACAGGTAAACAATAAATAGTAAATAAACAAAGATGGGAAAAAAAATAAAAACCTGAAACTAAAAGACAAAATTTCTGAAAAGTCATTTCGTCTCTTTGTTTACTTTTAATTCGTTCTCTGAAAATGCTGCGCCGTTTTTTTTTTTTTTTTCTGTGTGTTTGTTGTTTTTGTTTGTGTTGCTTTTACTTTTGCCGCTCGTGATGTGTTGCTGTGTGATTGTCAAATGTTCGGCCGATGTAGGAAAGGGAGAGGGATTGTGTGCCTGTGGTGGTGGTGGTAGTGGTGGTGGCGGCAGCGGCGGTGGTGGTGACGGCGGTGATGGTAGTGGTGGTGGCGGCGGTGGTGGTGGTGGTGGTTGATGAGTCACGGTTTTCGACACAGTGACGGTGGAACATTTTTGGTGTGGTGCGGTGGTGGTGATGGTGATACTGATAATCCTCATGGTGTTATGATGAAGACAGTATCAGGAGAGTGGTAGCTGTGGTAGTGGTGGTGGTGGTGGTGGTGATGATTGATAAGTCACGGTTTTCGACACAGTGACGGTGGAACATTTTTTGTGTGGTGCGGTGGCGGTGATGGTGATACTGATAATGCTCATGGTGTCTTAATGTTGTTATGGTGAAGACGGTATCAGGAGAGAGCGGTGGCTGTGGTGGTAGGTATGGTGCTGATAATGGTTTTGGCAACAGTGTCTATTCTAGGTATTGATGATATTCTAACTATCACTACTGACTAACTAACAAACTATTACTGATATTTGTGATACTAATAACATAGGCGAATTATGATGTTATGGTTAAAAGATGCTGACCCTATTCTCTCTCTCTCTCTCTCTCTCTCTCTCTCTCTCTCTCTCTCTCTCTCTCTCTCTCTCTCTCTCTCTCTCTCTCTCTCTCTCTCTCTCTCTCTCTCTCTCTCTCTCTCTCTCTCTCTCTCTCTTTATAATAGTTTACGTCAGCAGCAAAATAAACGAGGGGAAAAGGTTGGCGCTGCTCCCTCGACATACTAAACACAAGATTGTTGTTTCCCGGGACGAGCCGACGAAGCCTTTTCACGGCCTGGACGGCGAGAAAGTTAGCGGAGTGAAGATATTATGTCTATGAAGATTTTTAAGAGGAGAAAGACCAAAATAACACAAACCCGAATCCATTTTAAACTCATATGAAGACTGCTTGAATCTTGGACGGCGAAAGAGTTACAGGGGAGATTAAATACGTGAATCATCATAATATTGTGGGAATATCTTGGGAGGAGAATAAGACGTGATATTAACTCTTGACTCATTCTCCTAAACACACACACACACACACACACACACACACACACACACACACACACACACAGAATGGTCCCTCAAGGCATGTCTTCTACCACTCTTACCTCTCCCATCCTCCCTCCCTCCCTCGCTCGCTCCCTTCCTTCCTTTGATCCGCCAAGACAGTCGAGGTAATGAGGCCACAGATAAATGTACACAGGAACAGATTTTTGCCGCGCGACGAACACGCTGCCCCCGGGATTGCTAATTACCGGCTCGCATTGTTGTCCCGTACAAAAGACTGAAAATACACCGCGCCACTGTGTAAAAGACCCGATTAAAGATCCCAGGTTGATGAAAGTCCTTGTGGTGGTGGTGGTGCTGCTGGTGCATGGTGGTAGTGGTGGTGGTGGTGTGATGGTGGTGATGACCCTGGTGTTGTATTGTGGTGTGGTGTGTGGCGAGGTGTAGTGTGATGCTGTGTGGTGTGAAGGCAGAATTTTTTTTTACAACAAAGGAGACAGCTCAAGGGCACACAAAAAAAGGAAACAACAATAAAAAAAAAAGCCCGCAAGAATGGTGCGATATGTTGGTGTGATGGCCTGGTGAGGTGGTTGCTGTGGTGATGTTTGTGGTGGTGGTGAGCAGTGTTATGGTGCCACCTTCCCCTTATAAAACACTTCTATAGCCTCCCCGCTGCCTTATATGACCGCCAGGGTCCCGTAGCGTTGGTTGCGTCGTGGCATGCCGGTACACAGAGCAATACAGCTCCTTCCTATTAAAGTTGACCCTTCGGTACATCTACAGTTCATTCTTGTGCAGCAAAATATAACACTTATCTACACCCTCGCTGCTCCCCGGCCTGTGCTGCCTAGGGTCAGGCCGCGCCAGCTGACGCAGCGGCGGTAATCAGCGGCGGGCTGGCGCGGCGCCCCCAGAATGCCGACGAGGCCACGCCGAAGATAACAAGCCTCGGCTCTCCCCCCCACGTTGCGAGGCTCATGTCAGTGACCCACCGCCCCGTGACGCTCACAACTGGTACCAAACCCCTTTTTAAAGAGGGTTGGTCTCTAATGATCAATTAGAAGCGCTTCTCATTAATCTATTTACCTCTTCCTCGGCAGCTCAGCCAATAATAATTGCTTTAATGATGCAGCCTCCGGCTCACTGCGACCGTCATTACGTGGTTTACATGAACAATGCGAGGCTTTATGACTGCGGCTTTTGTGAACCGCATGTAATTATTATTATTATTATTTTTTTTTTTTTTACTATGACAGAAAATTCAGGTCAGACTACTCTTTTGATGGGCGAGGCACTGGTCCACCGTGACCTTTGAAGAAATGAAAAGCTGCTCGTGAAGGTGATCTATTTCCTTGTTGGCGTTTTCAACGTTAATGAAGCCATGCAGAACGAGAGCGGCCAACGTGACATGGAGCGCGCAACCTGTGCAGGTCCACCTGTAAGGAGGAACACTAAGCAATGCTAACAGTTAGAAAAGATACGTAATCGCAGACTGTCGTCACATAGGGACGGTGTGACAAAACAACAAAGTTAACGAAAAGCACACAAAAATAAGGAATGGTAAGGGAACACCAGCACCCAACGACACTGGTGGAAAAAACGATGAACAGAGAAACGGATCAATAAATCAACCTGTGACTGCCGTGGGCTCCGTCAGTGTTGTCAGGAAATACCTCACGGTGATGCCAATTGATTCAAACATTTACGAACGCTCTGCACTGCGGGATGTAGTGCTGGCATTTCCATCTACTGACCAAATGCGAGTATTATAGAAAGGTAATAAATTATGAGCAGCAGTTAATGGAGATGAAAAGCTAAAGGCATTCCAATAACTAGGCTACGAGAACGCTCTTTCCATAACCAGCAGAGTGCATCGCTCTCCTTCATCCTGCATCACCATTATTAATGTTTACTATAATTAGCACCGAGGCAATAAACACTAATTATCAATCAAGTAACTTTCAACACTATTAGTTTGGGGGAAACTTGACGTCGTAATATTTCTCTACAAAGTTGCAGCGGCTAACTTGCTACTACAGCCTCGTTGTGCACCGGCTGAGGGGTGCGGCACAGCCACCCTGCTGTGCTCTGCGCTGCGTGTTCCGACGAGGCGGCGAGAACGCGCGAACTCGACGGAAGAAGTCATTTTTTTTAAAGTAAAGGAAACAGCTCAAGGGCAAAAATAAATGAGAACAAAAAAGTTCGGTAATCACTGCTCCGAAAAATAAAATAAAGTATAGATGAGTGGCCAAAAGAGGTCAGTTTCAGGTGGAGAGGTGTCTGGATACCGCTCTATTGTAAGAGCAGTATTCACCACTTCTGCATAATGCGAGGACCAAGGAAAAAGCAACACCTTGAAAGTCGAGTGCAGGACGCCTCAACTAACCAAGAAGAATGAGAACGAGCCCAAAGATGCGCCCACAGAATGTGTTAGTGATGAAGAGGGAGAGGGGGCGCGGCTACCAGGAAACAAGGGAGCAAAAGCACACGCACCCAAGACATTGTATGCCTGCACGACGGTTGACTTTCCGAGGGCAGGAGACCCGTTGACATACTCGTACAAGATGGCGAGTGTAGTGTAGGTAAGGTGTTGAATGTATGGTGCAGTGTGTATGATCCTGTGTGTGCGTGGTGCTGTGTTGGCATGCTGAGTGCTGAGTGATGTGTAAAAAGAATGATTCGTTGCCTATTATTTTTGACTCAATGCAAATAAAACAACAATTCCGAAATATCAAACAATATGTGATCAAAGCAAACACACACACACACACACACACACACACACACACACACACACACACACACACACACACACTCCGATGAACCCCACACAGGGCATAAATTCCCCCGCCAGGACATTTCATCCCGAGGCTCTCTTCCCACGAACAATTCTCCGTCTCCAGAATAAGAAAGCGTAAAATTTCTAATAAGTAAAAGTGCCCCGCAAAATCAACCTCCCACGAAAACAGGAGCAGGCCCGGCGCGGCGTCACGTGAGGGGCGGGGAAGAGGTCGTGAGGGGGCAGAGGAGAGTCCGGGAAAGGAAGGGGTCTTGAGGGGGCAGAGGAGAGGTCGGGGATGGGTCGTAAAGGGGCTGAGGAGGAGCCGGGAAGGGGTCGTCAAGAGTAGGGGATAGGAAGGGTAGAGGAGGGGCCTGTAAGGGGTCGTGAGGGGGAAAGAGTAGGGGACGGGAAGGGGTCGTGAGGGGGAAAGAGTAGGGGACGGGAAGGGGTCGTGAGGGGGAAAGAGTAGGGGACGGGAAGGGGTCGTGAGGGGGAAAGAGTAGGGGACGGGAAGGGGTCGTGAGGGGGAAAGAGTAGGGGACGGGAAGGGGTCGTGAGGGGGAAAGAGTAGGGGACGGGAAGGGGGCGTGAGGAAGCCGAGGAGGATATCTTTTATATCCTCCTTATCATGTGCCTCGGTCTGTCTGGCTCTTAGGTTTCCTTGGATATCGGTGAGAGATTGACTGCTCCTCCATTGCTACAAAAAAAGAACAGCAGTGCTCAGAGCGTAATTTATATAAACATTATATAATTATTTCGGTATGTGTTAACCCCACGATCGGCTATACAGATCAAATAGTGTGTAGCCAGTGCCAACGCCATTACATACTGCCTCCTTATCAACCGCCTGCAATATGTGGAGAGAATGCAGCCAAGCGCTTCGCCTCACACAGGGATAAGTGATAAAATCGGAAACACAATGAAACCTCGTTAATGATCGCCACGCAAGGGATCCTAAAGCAGACAGTTACCGTGAATGGTCACGACCAAAAAGTTATACTCTTCGATACTAATCAAGCGCTTATCTTCGCTCGAAAACAGTAACAAAAGAGGAAGGCGCAATAAAACCCAGTTAATGGCCATCACGTAATGGATTCCATGCCAAAGGTAGTTACCGTGAAGGCACATGACCAAAAGTATGCGCCAGTGCACTCGCCGAGCGTGATAAAAAGAGGACACACAATAAAACCCGGTTAATGGCCATCAAGCAAACTATTCTAACCCAAAAGTAGTTATCGTGAATGCCCATGACCAAAAGTATACGTCCCCGCAATCTCCATGAAAACTCCCCATCCACTCAGCCGCCGCCACTCATTTTTGTGCACGTTTTTATGCTGGGTTCCTCCTCTCCCCTTCCCCTGCCGCCGCGCCGCGCTGGCTCGCTATTCTCAGACGCTTCACCTTCTCACGTCAACTATTTCCAAAGGACAAAGAGGAGATTAATCGCGTTTTCCCGAGTGTTTTTGTCACGTTCATGTTACAGAAGAAGGATCAAACTATCACCAGGGTCATACAAGTACCTCGGGAATTACCCAAAACTCCTATGAAAGTCTTGCCAAATGTGTGAGCCTGGGCGCCGAAATGTTGCAGAATTTGACCCCTGGCTCCACACGCCCCACACGGCGCACGAGTTCCTGGCAGCCTCAACCCTGCACGTTTCTTTCCCTGGCCCGCACCGCCGCGTGAATTCTCTCACTTCCACCACCACTACCTCCTCCACCCCTGACCTTTGGCAACACTACCTCGCTATCCTGAGACTCCGGCTATTAAACTCAACAAGCCTTCCAGCACAGAACACAACAGCATAAAGCATTTGAAATCCTCAGTTTTGAACGCAAACAGGTGCTCTACATACGCACCGCTCTCCCGTTAATATGTCTCTCGCTGCAGTGCTGTTTTTCATAACTTGATATTTCTAGTGATAAGCTCGCGGCGCTTCCCACGGCTGGCTGGACGGAGAGCGGCGGCGTCACCCTTCACCCCGGCGCACTTCACCCCGCCACCCCTCCCCCCTCACCCCCAAGGCCCCGCGTCGCACAACACTCCCCTCCCCGCCTCGCTGTTTGATATTACTTCATATTTTGCCTCTAATTAAGCGTGTGACTTCCTTTTATAGACTCGTGCAGAACTGTCTAATAGCATGCGCCACTTGCCTGAGTATTAGACCTTTAGTTCCATTACATCTTTTTCATTAGCTTAAAATATCCTTTCCTTTCTGCCTCGCGTGGATTGTTCATCTGTATCCATCACCCGCCTTGGTATTTGATGTTAGGTGGATGGCAGTTTATTGGAACTATACGCCGTCCTTATACGAATACAATGAGCACTGAATAACGAGGGGACTTGCCATTACCGTAGCTGTAAATACCTTTCTCTATACGATTTATATTTCTATACCGACTTGTGTGGCATCAACTGCATTCATCACCCGCCTTAGTGCTGCCTTAGCTCGATGAAATGCTCGGTGGATGGAAGTTTATTGGCTCTGCACTCCATCCTTTTATGACTACAAAGAGCACTGACTTCCGAAAGTTGGAAAGTTTCGTTTAGTCGGCGCAACATCTGTGGTCATATACCGGAGAGAGACAGGAGGGGAAGGAATTATAGGAGAAGGGAACAGATCCCAGGAGACGAGACACAACCCCCGATTAATACCTGGTACCCATTCACTGCTGGATGGACAGGGGCGTAGGATATCGGAAAAGCCGCCCGAATTTTTCCACTCCGCCCGGGAATCGAACCAGGGCTCTCTCGGTTGTGAGCCGAGTGTGCTAACCACTGCACCACAAAGCCCCCTCACTGACTACCTAGAGGACTTATATTTACCTAAGTTCAAAATACCCTTTGTCTAGTATTTACCTTTTATACTGAGTTGTGTGGAATTGCTCAACTGCATCCATCACCCACGTTAGTATTGTATGTTTTGTTCAATGAAATATTCGGCGAATGACATTTCATCGTCACTGTACTCAGTCCTATACGAGTACAGAGAGCACTGAATGAAGAGGCACGTAATTGACTGCTCTTTCGTCCACCTCTTCGGATTCTTTACAGGAGCAGCGAGTAGCGGGCTTTTTTTATTGTTTCCTTTTTTTGTGCCCTTGTGCTGTCTCCTTTGCTGTAAAAAAAATCAAGCATCCAACTGCTCTTTGCACCGACAAGAGTGTGACTAATACTAAACACATTGCATCCCTGTGGACCAAACCTCTACCTTGATGAAAAGTTACGTAAGTAGTATATCAACAGCATTATAGGTTAGTCTGTCCATTTCTTAACACGCAAAATAATAAGGAACAAAAACGTGAAACTGTCTTCTTAAATTTGAATAACAATAAGGCGACTACATGATCGGTATTCTTAAACGCTACCGACTCTTATTTCTAAGGGCCCAAAAAAGAGGTAAAATGCGTTCTCTTCTTAAAAGCTACCGACTCTCACATCAATTATTTCTAAGGGCCAAAAAAAAAGAAAAAAAAAAAGAGGCAAAATGCGTTCTCATGAGTGTTTTTTTTAGAGTTCATGTCACAGGAGCCTTGTCAAACTCCCACCAGGGTCATAACACTACCCATGGAAAGGCCCAGAACTCCTACGAAAGCCATATCAAATGTGGGTGCTTGGGGGACGAAATGTTTGATAATATAGCCCTCGTTAAAATTAAATCAGCCTTCTAAGTATTTCTTGTGTTCTATGGCCCGAAAAACAAGAGTGCAGAGCTGTCCAAGGATAATGTGAAGAGGCAGCTGGCGGGGAAACACTACACAGATGGAGGAACAAGCAAGCCAGCGCACACACCTCCCCCTCTGGGCAAACAAAAGGCAGAACCCGGAACGAGGGAAGAGATGCAGCCTCGAGAGGGAGCGAGAGAGCCGCGTCGACAAAAGGATCAAAGCAACGATCAAATTCACCGAGAAAGAATATGCATGAAACACACACTCCTGACTGCACGCCCGCTGGAGATGATCTGCAACTCACGATAACAGCAACTGGCGCATGGAGAGGCGGCGGGCGATCACTCACACGCCCTAGTAGTGGTTGGATGGGGGGTATCATTATGGCACTGCAGTTACAAAGGTCATACGGCGCGCACACACGAACAATGACTCCACAACGCTCAACACTCCATCACACAAGAACAAGACATCTAACGCTCCACAGCCTCACTAGGAATGGTCTCTAAGCCATGGGAAAGTGCTTCAAAGTAATGAGCAAGCACTCAATTAGTATAGACACGACTTCCAACACAACATGAGAACAAAACACCTGCTTCTAAAATCCTTCCCTCTAAACAGACTAATAAGTGATGGCCAACAGCACTGATAGCATAACTCAGATTCATTATTCTAACTTCAAATGGGAACAAGACATTTTTCGCCATAATCTCGCTTCAAATTATCAGAAAGGTACGTGAGAGTTAACACAATCTCTCTCTCTCTCTCTTATTGAAACGCCCTCTTCAAACACGTAGAAAATACCTCTTTCATCGCAATGTTACTAAAATTGCTCTATGAAGAACGAAAGAACATAGACGAAAGACAATACAGTGCCGCAGACAAAGTGTTTCCCCATTATCTAACCATTTTATGCCCCCGTCATCACTCGCTCCGCCACGCCAACCAGAAGGCTCAGCGCGGCAGTAGTGTCTGGCCCCTCAGTGCTGTGCCAGAGTCCGCGCAAGAAACAGTAAAGAACACGTGATGACCCAATTATAAGAAAGAAAAGTAGCTCAAAGTCAACAGCGAGCCGGCAGCGGTACTCCCGGGCAGGAGCCGCCCCGTAAAACAGCGGGTAAAAGTGAGGTACTTACATGGACGCTGCGCAACGAGCAGTGCCCGCGGCCTTACCTGCGGGGAGAAAAAGCTCACTTAAGATATGTAAATGTTATTACAGTGCTCGGAAGCTGCTCTCTACGGAAAGAAACAAGACCTCCCTCGGTAGCACTGTTAAGTGAGTATAACCATTACAGTGAGGATAATGTGAAAAAATATTACAAAAAACAATTTACTTAACCTCTCATCACCACTGTTACTTGATAAGGTAAATATGAGAATAATATTATTGAAGTCTATATTTAGGAGGAAAGTAATGCTGAAAGGTGACAGTTACTGATGAAACCAAACGGCTGGATGGTGTAGGAAAGCAGGGCGAAAAGGTTGTATTATATCAAACATCTGTGCTGGGTACTAAAAGAAACAAAGTCTTAATAGTACTTGGGTGATGGCAGCAGTTAATAGGAGAATATTATACGTCTGTGTGTTGTTAAGATAAAAATTACGACACATGCGAACCTTTAACGCAGACCAACCTTACGTCTGCAGCATGCCGAAGGGTAATACAACGCTCTGACGCGGCATCGTAAAATATGAACTCTAAAACACGTGTTCCATAGCAGCCTCCAGTGAGACGATCCGCGTGATACAAGGCATGGGAGAAAACTCTTACGACGAGGTTATGAAAAACGAATGACGATTATATAACGGAAGATACAATTACCACACACACACACACACACACTGCAGAGGACGAAGCATGCAATCAGAAGTGAAAAGCAGGAGGATGGAGGACTAGGAAGAGGAAGGAGGACAAGGATGAGGATAAGGAGGAGAAACAGAGATTAATAGGAAGGAATAGAAACAGAAAGAGGAAGAAGAAAAGGAAGAGGAAGAGGAACGGAAATGAATAGGAAGGAATGGGAACAGGAAGAGGAGGAAGAAGGAAAGGAAGGGGAAGAGCAGGAGGAACGGAAATTAATAGGAAAGAACAGTAACAGAAGCAGGAAGAGTAAGAGGAATGGAAAAGAGGAAGAGGAGGAAGAAGGAAAGGAAGAGGAAGAGCAGGAGGAACGGAGATTAATAGGAAAGAACAGAAACAGGAGCAGGAAGCGTAAGAGGAATAGAAAAGAGGAAGAGGAGGAAGAGGAGGATCAATGCCAGCTAATTCGACGCTGCCTAATTAAGATCATCGGAAAAACCCCACAATGCCTCGCTGCTTCACTCAGCAAGGCAAATTTTCAAAAGTGTAAACGGATCTCGCGTATTTGCCTCCGACTGACTAAGAAAATGAGGGAGCGCTGTAAACGGTGTGTGGGTGTGTGGGTGTGTGTGTGTGTGTGGGGGGGTAAGTAGGTAGGTGGGTAAGTAGAAAGTCGGTCAGTAGGTAGGTCGGAAGAAAGGTAGAAAGGAAGGTAGGTTGGTGGTAGGTAAGTAGACAGGTTTATAGATATAGATAGACAGACATAGATAGATATATAGATAGATGGATAGATGTAGATTGAAAGATAAATAGAAATAGATAAGCATGAAGGTAGGTAGGTAGGTGCATGGAAAGGTAGATAATTAGGTAGATATGTAAGTAAGATGATCAGTAGGTAGATAGGTGAACTGATTAGCGATATAGATAGGTAGGTTCGTAAGAAGGCAGATGGATAGGAAGAAAAAATGGATGCAGATGTAGATTAGAGGTAAGAAAGCTGCTACCTGGAATGATAAAAGGTCCAGGTAGATAGGAAGGTGGGCAGATAGAAGAAGGTTTAAAAACAACACGTAGTTATGTATATGGGTAGGAAGTCACCCTAGGAATTCCTAATAAAGAAGCCCATTACAACACACAAGAGTATAATGAAATATGCGAATGAGAATACAATACATTAGAGGACTCGACAAAAGCCTCAATTACCCGAACTCTCCGATTACAGCCTGCATGTTTCACCTCTGCCCCCTCACCCTCACCCACGGCCCATCTCTCCGCCTCTCTGACATCCTCCCACCACTTCTGCTGCCCCATGCACTCTCAGACTACCTTTCTAGGGCGGGTCTGTGTTCACTCTTATAGCTCGCTTCCCTTTATCTGCCGAATAGTGTATGATAGAACTAACAATACTGACACGTTACTACCACCATCAACCATCACCACTGTCATCAATACCACTACTACATCACATCCACAACATCTTCATAAGCGCCACTACCAATACCAATACGTTACCGACCCTCAGTGGCATGCTATGGGGATACAGTGTGTTATATGACCCTCTTTCTCGTAAGTTTTAATTTGTCATCGATTAAAAGAGGTGTCCACAAATGCCTCTCACATAGTCATTTCTTGTGGCTCGTAAGCTGTGCCCACTCCTTGCCTTGCTCATGAACACAGGAGTAAACGTCTCTGCTGTAGACCACTGTGCACCGAGTGACACTAAAAACTGTGAAGGGAAAATGAGCAGCAGTGAATGAAAGTTGAATGACATGAAGGATGAGAATTTGACGGCTATAAAGTTGAGTACCGAGAGATGAAAACCTGAATAACAAGTGGCAGTAGAAATTGTTGGAACTGAATAAAATAATTGCATTCACAGCACCAAAAGATGAGGAAACTCCACGTAACGGAGGAAGGAAATTACAAAGTCAGGAGAAAGAATAAAAAGTAAGACGAGCTGCAAGTAAACTAAACAGAATTTTTTTTTTTAATATATAGTCACAGAAAAATAACTATAAATAAACAGTCACAGGAAACTGAAACAAAACAAATAAATGGTGAAAAGAATATTGCTTGTACGACGAAGTCCGTAATAGTGAATGATTAGACCAACTAACGGGAAAAAGTGGGCATTAGAAAAATGATTCGCGTTGAGTATCAAAAGATAAAAAGATAAACGAATAAAAAAGTATATTTAATTATTGTGGACTCGGCAACAGACACAAGAGGGCGATGGCAAAATGACTATCACCAAACTTTTGGTCGCCGAAGACGAGGCAAATAAACGAGTAATAATGCTGGAGCCACGAGGATAAAAGTATAAAGACTATCACAGTATGTCATCCGCCAAGAGCTCTATGGAATTCGGGAAGCTATGAATCTTAAGATATTGAATGAATAGCTTACTGAACTGCAAAATAGAATGGCAAATTGGCTATTACGGACTTGAAAATCGACCACCGTCCGTGCTATCAACGGAACAGCGGCAACAAGGTGGAGCGACCGCGGCAGGCAAGAGGCGCCTGGAGCAGGCAGGCAGGCAGGCAGGCACGCGGTGGCCACGGCTGTGCCTCGGGCGGGGATCAGCCCACTCGCAAATACAACTACCCACGCAGCCACAGAGAGATTAATAAACATAAAAATTAATGAATAAATGAATAGGTAAATAAGTCAATTCATCAAAAATAATCCTAATATTCATATTAAAATTCTACTGCTGCTGCATCCTCTTGTGACCTATATATAGCTTTGAATTGCTTCCTGGGTCCACCTCCTTTTGATCCTCTCATCTGCTTAATCACAAATTTCTGCATTCCAATTGCTTCCCTCCACTTATCTTTTTCTCACTACAAAGAACTCCAGCATTCGAACTTTCATATATATATATATATATATATATATATATATATATATATATATATATATATATATATATATATATATATTTATATATATATATATATATATATATATATATATATATAATAAATAGCAATGATAATAGTGATGATAATAATAATAATGATAATGATGATAATAATAAATTATGATAATAATAATAATAATAATAATAATAATAATAATAATAATAATAATAATAATAATAATAATAATAATAATAATAATAATAATAATAATTACAATATTATTAATGGCAGTAGTAGTGGTGACAGTAGTAGTAGTAGTAGTAGTAGTAGTAAAGACAAAGGCAAGGTAAAGTTGGGTGCATACACTGTAGCTGGGCGTCGCTGTGGTATTCGTCTCCGCATAACATAACTGGCGCCACTATAAAAATTGTCTGCGTCATGACGGGCTCGGGCCGACCACCAGGCCCCTGAAGAAAGCCAACCGGCGCTACAGGCAGAGATGTAAAAAAAAAATGACCCTTTGAGCCTGTGGTAGGAATAACACATTACACACCGCGACACGGGCCAGTGTGAAGGTCGGCATCGCCACAGTTTACTTCACGTTTCCCCAGGTACCCATTTATCGACCAGGCCAAATGAGCACCGCCGCCACCCGCAGCTATAGCTTATGCTCCCAACTTTACCTTAAGTCTGAATATTTCATATACACATGTTAAGTAAAGATTAGTCTCAGCAACAAGTCTTATTAAACAAGTGAAAATATTACTGCTGAATACGGTTACTATTCCACTTTGTACTGCGTCTACATATTCCTCGTATACTCCGATGACCGAACGAGAAGACGGTGGGACTGGCCAAGATGATGACACCAAAGAGAACGAGAAAACCATAAACATCCTCGTATACATTTAAGACTTAACACGTCAGGAAATGTTGTAAGCCAAAGTCGCGGCGCCCAAAAACAATTTTAAAAGTAAAAAAAAAAAAAAGTAAACTATAACGCTATGGCCAGGGCACAACCGCGAGGTGGTTAGAAGAGGATGGAGCGAAGCGCCTCACTCGAGCTGTCTCACTTTGAGGAGGAAAAGGCGGAAGATAAAATATATTTGCTTCTCTAACAAACCGACTGATGCACGAAACATCCCCGTCAGAGCGATCGAGGGCAAACATTGCACATCAGCGCGTAGGGAGAGGAAAAGGGGGGGAGGAGGAGAGAGGGAAGTGGGTGGGAGGGATGGAGGGACGAGGTGGCTGGGAGGGTGGGAGGAGGAGGGAGGGAGATGGTGGGTGGGAGGGAGGGAGGAACAAGCCCCGGCAAGTGGAGCAGGGGAAGGCAGAGAGAGGATGGGTGACTGGTAGAGAGAGAGGGAGGGAGGGAGAAGGTGGGTGGGTGGGTGAGAGGGAGGGAGGGAGAGAGGAGGAGTGGTGCGGTAGCCGGCAGAAGAGGGAGGTGGAGAGAGAGGGAGGGATAACAAGAGCCGGCGAGAGAAGGGAAGGGGAGGGGTACAGGGAGAGGGTGGGGAGCCAGCGGGGAAGGGCATGACGAGTGGGGGAGCAGATGGGGGTGGTTGGGTAGATAAGGAAGGGGGAAGGTTTGAAGGAGGTAACTAGCTAGTCAGAGGAAGGGGGGACGGGGTAAGAGACAAGGGGGGAAGGGTAAATGAGCAGACAGGAGGACGAGTTAGCTTGAGGCTTAGATAATGTTCCTCTTGTAATCTGCCGAGGCAAGGCTGGACTGGCAAGATGCACATATTATTTAGCAGTTTCAATACAAGTGTTGTCAACAGCAGTTTCAATTCAAGCAGCTCTCATTGAATACTGACCCAGTCATCCGAGGCCACATGATGTATAAATACTATTTTTCACATACATTATTTGATGCTGAATCTGACATGGCCATTTCAGCAGTCCGGTTGTCAGCACTTTAAATGTTCATCAAAAATGAATTAAACAGTTAATACACAATAGTTATAAAATATATATTTTAGTTTTCGCTTCTAATACAAATATATAATTAAGATTTTAAAATATTAAATTACATGTATATGCAATTGTGATGGACATTGAACATTATGAGGTATTACTATAAAAAGAACTCAATTTTCACCACGCCAGGGATTTGACAGGGGGCTACTGGGGGCCAGGGATCTGACGGGGCCCTGCGCCCTCATAATTGCCCCTATAATTACGCCCCTGAGTAAATCTTGCTACGATTTAACATTGAAATCCTAAGTTTTGCTTGCCCTGAACTAGTCGTTAATGGATAACGGCAGTTTCTCTCAAGGCCACACGGCGATATTTCAGTGGGAGCAGCATTAACGTAGGTGGAAAATGGAAAAATCATAGACTAAATTATCTATAGATGTTCAACCTCAAATTCAGGGAAAATACATAAATATTAACAAATTATCAAGGAAACCCTCTCAGCCAGTGACCCCACCCCACCCCACCCCACCCCTCCCACCAGCCCCTCGTTCTCTCTTCCCGGCCGCTTGAGGCACGATGACCGTCTGCATTACTCCTCCCGCTCACCCTTCCCGTCCCCTTCACCCACTCATTCATCAGCAGCGTGAGGCCCTAGACACGCCATGCATAGACACATTGCCCACTCCCTTCGGTGAGTCGGGGGGCGGGCGTCTGGATTACCGGCGGCGTTTGAATCACCAGCCAGACAGCGGTTCCATCATCATGGCCGCCAGGGGTACCAATCACCGCAAGAAACCTACTGCACCATGTTACTTCAGATAAACCTTTGATGCAATCCCCAGATAGATCTAAATACGGTCAACACTCATATATCTGTATTAAATGAGTATGGTCACATGGGAAGGAGCAAGGAGGGGAGGGCATGGGGGGTGAGGCACTCGTTCACCTGCCGGTCAATCATGGCCAATTAGTTATGTCCTTTCCTGCTCGAACCATTACACGACGACACTCACCTTTATCGTAGTGAAGGGGCCGCCTCCACCCTTCCGATGCCCGCCACACGGCACGCGTGACACCACCCGCCGCAGGGCACGACACGCACGAAGCCAAACACACACATCCTAACCCTAGGGCGCTGCCCGCAGCTATGAGGAGGGAACCTGACGTGACGTCACGGAAGTGACGTAGTCCACCTCAGCGATGCGACTCTGTTATGCATCGCTAGTTTTGTCGAGTCTGACATATATATATATATATATATATATATATATATATATATATATATATACCTAATATATATATATATATATATATATATATATATATATATATATATATACCTAATATATATATATATATATATATATATATATATATATATATTAGGTTGTCACTGCCTAAATGTTTCGCTCTAAACCTTTTACATTGTGCTTACTCGCCCGCGCTAGATCGGATACAGACGCCGGTGTTGCTGAGTCACGTACTTCTCGACGATGCATACGCTCTTAATGAGGCGTTATATGTCCTTCAATTCCAGGAGTGTGAACTCGGTGCTGGCCGCTGAGGTAACCGGAGTAAGGCGAGGTGTCACGTCTTAGCGTTCACCAGCAACCGTGATCATCCTAAGCCGCGCGGTGCCCACACTTGACACATGTGCAGTGGCTGCCTCTGCTGCTCCGGGGGGAGGCGAGTACGTCTCTAGTTATGAGTTACGTCTACAGCAAGGTGTTAAAAGGACCGATACGACAAAAAACAAGGTAAACTTGGAGCAGTAGGCTATAGCAAAGGTCTAAAATCACACGCAGTTTCAACTGGTATAACTTGTACCTAATTTTACTCTGCGAGCTAATCCAGTTCATTCCATCGAAATGTTTTAAACTGAACAAGAATACAGACAATCTGTAGTAACCCGGCTGTCGAGTTAAGGGTTTTCTACCACCACATGCAGGGTCTAAGGGCCAACGGGACGGAGATGAGCACCGCCGCCACGCGCAGCAATAGCATATGCTCCCAACTTGACCTTTACATTACCAAAAACAAAGACGCCAAGAAACAGTGGCCGATCAACACTGTAGCCAAAACCAATGAACCAAAGAAACACTGTAGCCAATACCAATGAACCAAAGAAACACTGTGGCCGGTCAACACTGTAGCCAAAACTCATCGAAACCAAGAAACCCTGTGGCCGACAAACACAGTAGCCAACACAGCTCACACACCGCACCTTCGAGCCCCGCAGACGCCACGACTCAACCCTAAATGGAACCTTAACTTCTAATGATAAAACTTTCACCTTTCAAAATTACCCTCGAGTGGAAATCCTAATGAGCAGCGACGTGCGGATTAACATGACTAACTACGGCGAGGCATAACTGGGAGGGGGAGGGGGAGGGAGGGGAGGGGGGGAGAGAAAAGGGAGCGAGAGAGAAAGGAGCTGTGACGGAAGGTGAAGAAAAAAAAGAGAGAGAGAGAGAGAGAGAGAGAGAGAGAGAGAGAGAGAGAGAGAGAGAGAGAGAGAGAGAGAGAGAGAGAGAGAGAGAGAGAGAGAGAGAGAGAGAGAGAGAGAGAGAGAGAGAGAGAGAGAGAGAGAGAGAAAGAAGGGAGGAAAAGAGGAAGGAACTGTGAGAGAAGGTGAAGAAAAACGAAGAGGAGGATGTTAAAAAATATATATATGAAAACTAACGACGGTGAGGCATAATTAAGGAATGGAGGGAAGGAGGGAGGGGGAGGGGGAGAGGGAGAGGGACGGGATGGAAAGAGGAAGTGATTGTGACGGAAGGTGAAGAAAAAAAGAGGAAAAAGAGTGTGTGAAAAAAACTGGAAAATGAGAGAGGAATGGAGACTCAATTATTAAGACTTTATGGCGCTGGTTCACGCTTTTCATTAATGGAACTTCCCTCCCTCTGGCTCCCCCCCCCCCACCCCCCTCACCGCCCTCACCCTACCCTGGTATTTCCAAGTAAAATCTATAAAAAATACACTTCCTTACTTCTGTCTGAAAAGTCCTCATGGGAAAAAATCTTGCAAAACGACTGGAAAAAAAAACAAAGAAAACTCCAGTAAAATTAGTTCGTGATTAAATAAAGTAAAATGATCTTGCAAAACGACTATGGCAAAAAAAAAAATGATCTTCCCTAATAACTGGGGATGAAAGCATACATATAAAACCGAAGTAAAGTGATCTTGCATAACGACTATAGAGGAAAACCGATCAAACTTAAGTATAATTGATCTTGCCTATCTATAGAAGAAAACATAAAACTGAAGTCAAATTTCTATCAAACGTATTTCTTTTAAATATTGCAGTATCAATGTCTAAGGGGAGTAGTTCATGGCTTCCAAAGGGGATGAAAGTAAGGAACCATTGCCAACGAGAGAGAAGGGAACACGCCGGAAGGGAGAAAATGTGATAAAGTGGAACAAACCTCAGATGAATGAAAACCCTTCCCAAATAAGGCAATAAGGCATGATATTAAAGGAAAATAATGTTCTATCAATACAGAATAGAGCTGACACAGAGAAAAAAATATAATAGACTAAGTGGAAATGCTAATGAGCCCATGTAACTGTAGTAGTAGTAATAGCAGAAGTAGTAGTAGTAGTAGTAGTAGTAGTAGTAGTAGTAGTATCAGTAGAGGCATTAGCAACGTAAAATAAACATCAGTAACAATGATAACATGGGGAGCATCATCAGGAAGTGTGCGTGAGGCAGGTAGGCCGATTGGAACACCGAGAGAGGCTGGCGAGGAGTGGCCAGGTATGCATGAGTGACGACAGGCGTGAGGAGAGCTGCTGCGGCGCCGGGGTGAGTAATGACGTCGGGCAAGGTGCGAGAAGGTGTCAGGATGAGTGAGGGAGCGGAAGAGGTAATGGGAGAAGAGCAATTAGCAAAAGGATGATGAGACGGAAAAGATTAATAAATTATGTCTTTAAATGTAAATTGGCCTGTCCTCTCTGGCTCTCATTCAGCCCTTGTCTCACATCTCCCCCTGTCTGCCTCCTGCCTCCCCTGCCTCATCTTCACCCCCGCCTGTTCGCCGCCACCCTGCCACGTTCTCTCGCACTTTCTTCCACCACCCTTGTCAATATACCTTAACCCATAGTTGCTTGACCTCCAACCATGCCGCACCCGTAACCCCTGCCTGTCTTCCCTTCGCCCCCCTGCTTACCGCAACCCCTGCCTCACTCCCCCACCTCGCTGCCAGCCCTGTCTGCCTTACACCACTTCGTTACCCACCTCGCCGCCTTCACCCGCCTGGCTCCCCTGCTTCACGCTCTTGCCTCGCCGCCACCCCTGCCCGCATCCCTGCCACCCCTTCGTCACTCTCCTCACCACCCTTCCCGCCTGACTCCCCTGCCCCGCCCTTGCCTCGCCGCCAGCCCTGCCTCGCCGCCAGCCGTGCCTCACCCCTGCCTCGCCACCGGCCCTGCCTCGCTTAAATACACAGATCTCAACATTTCTATATTTCCCGGCGTGACGAGTGTTCATTCGTAATACTTTAGTGATTTTTCCTCGATATTTTTTTCATCCACTGTTAGTGCGTATAATAACTAGGTTATATATATATATATATATATATATATATATATATATATATATATATATATTTATATATATATATATATATATTTTTTTTTTTTTTTTTTTTTACGTCGTTGCCTGTTGCGCCGGTAGGCTTCTTCCTGGTGGGGTCTGATGGTCGGCCCAGCCCGTTCTGGCACAGGCGAGTGTTTATAGTGGCGCCATCTTGTATATATATATATATATATATATATATATATATATATATATATATATATATATATATATATATATATACATGCATATATACATACATACATACATACATACATACATACATACATACATACATACATATACATACATATACAATATAAACACACACATATATTATGCGTGTGCTGTGTAGGGCAAACTCGGCGGTACTGCAGCGCCGGAAAAGTGAAGGCCACATTTTTTCCTCGCACTAAATGGAAGCAGCGTCCACTCTCCCGGCCGTGCCTAATGCCCTCCAATCCTTTTACACTCCGACACCAACCACCACCAATTTTCATGACAGAGGATAAATCTACAGCGTCCCCGCCCTGCCCCTCCTCGCACCCCTTACCCCCCGGCCTCGGCGTGAACTACGGGGACAGGTAACGTGGTCGCCATGGTGACGGCCCCGGGCGGTGCGGCAGGTGTGCGGCGAGCCTCACCTGCGAGAGGGGGCGGGGGCGGGGGCAAGCCAGGGTGGCGGAAGTGCCGTGATGAGGCTCGGCGTGTGGCTGACGGATAGATGGACGGATGGACGGCACAACACTGTCCATCGCCCTTCACCCCCCCCCCCCCCGCCCCCTCATCCCCTGCCGATGGACGACGAGGGAAAAAAAAAATAAGAATAGAAAGAGTGAGTGAGTGAGTAAGTGAGTGAGTCAGTGTATGATTGAGTGTGCAAGTGAGTGAATGAGCTAGTGAATTAGTAGGTGAGGGAGTGAACGAGGGCGTGAATGAGTGAGTGTCAACAAGTGACTGAGTGTGTCAATGCGTGAGTTAATGCGTGAGTGTGTGAATGAGTGAATGGGTGAGTGATTTAGGGTGAGTAAGTAAGTGAGTGAGTTTGTGTGTGAGTTAGTGAGTGAGTGAGTGAATAAGCAAATGAGTGAGTGAGTAAGCAAATGAGTGAGTGAGTGGATGGTGAGCGAGTATGTGAATGAATGAGTGAATGAGTGAAAGAATAAGTGGATGGTGAGTGAGTGAGTGAATGAGTGAGTGAATGAGTGAGTATTGCGTTGTACGCACAAATAAAAAAATGAAAAAAGAGTTTATTGCAGCATTAACATTTATACTTTTAAATCAAAGAAAATCACATCAATAAGTTTTTAATAATCTAAACTGACATTTGAAAATAAAAGTAATTCTAATCGCAGGAAGGAGGAGGAGGAGGAGAAGGAGGAGGACTATTAGTAGGCGAAGAAGGAGGATATGGAAAAGGTGTGTGTGTGTGTGTGTGTGTGTGTGTGTGTGTGTAATCAACTAGGGGTGAGTCAGCCACGTCCGTCGGTATAAAAACGCCCCGCAAAATGAATACCGCGAACATGTAGCGAACAAGTTTTTGCAGCGCGGCGACACGCGGCGGCCACGGCAAAATATTGATTGTGGGGAAGGCAGACAAAAAAAAATTAAATTGACTGTGTGTGTGTGTGTGTGTGTGTGTGTGTGTGTGTGTGTGTGTGTGTGTGTGTGTCATTTCCCCGATGTAACACGCCCGCGACTCTCAATACACACAGCCCCAGTACAGAAAGTCTCCATTACTCAAAAACTTTACCTCGATATTGGCAGCTACAAGGAGCATGGAACAAGGGACAACAAGAGAGTAAGAGGAACTACGAGGCTACAAGGGCCGGACAAGCTTCACCAATCATCAGTTTTTGTTCCCAGTTACTGTGTGGTGAGACAGCAAATATATCGAAGGGATATTTCCGAAGACTATACGAGTGTCCGTGCAACTTATGACCAGAAAAAAAAAGAGTTGTGTGAATGAAATACAAAGAAGTGTGTGTGTGTGTGTGTGTGTGTGTGTGTGTGTGTGTGTGTGTGTGTGTGTGTGTGTGTGTGTGTGTGTGTGTGTGTGTGTGTGTGTGTGTGTGTGTGTGTGTGTATTTCAAACGAATGGAAGTTAAATATTGTTATGTACACACAACATTGGTGGTAGTTATTAGTTGTTTACATGAAAAACACTATATAATACACAGGAGTAATTTTCAAACGAATCAAACGGAAAACAATTGCGTGAATACAGCACCAAACAGCGCGTGTGTGTCTTTCTAACGCATGGCAATGAAAAACAGCTGTGTACATAGTATATACATCCGCGAGTAGATTTCTAACGAATTAAACCGAAAACAGTTGTGTGAAAATAAAAATCGGGCGTGCACGGTGACAATATTGCCTGTGGCCGCCTTTAGCCGGGTGTGGTACAGGTGTTGGCTTCGGATAAAGGGAGAAAACGCGGCCCGGGATGGAGTGGTTCACAGTAGCTGGCCGCGGCGGCACACGAGGGGAAGGTAATGGAAAAAGAAATAGCATTTGTCAGCTGGGTGTGCTGTGTGTGTGTGTGTGTGTGTGTGTGTGTGTGTGTGTGTGTGTGTGTGTGTGTGTGTGTGTGTGTGTGTGTGTGTGTGTGTGTGTGTGTGTGTGTGTGTGTGAGAGAGAGAGAGAGAGAGAGAGAGAGAGAGAGAGAGAGAGAGAGAGAGAGAGAGAGAGAGAGAGAGAGAGAGAGAGAGAGAGAGAGAGAGAGAGAGAGAGAGAGAAATTCACACAGGCAGACAGAGACAGACAGACAGACAAACCGACTTATTCATCCTGTATACATGAGCTCCTCCGCATTGCTTATGTACGACACGTGTGTAACATTCATAAAAATGGGCTCAAGTATGATAATAGAACGCGTTTCCACGTCAACTTGCACTAAAAAAAAAAAAATTACCAGCTCGTTGATATACGATTCATCGCTCTCATTATTTCATTCATTCGTGGTGTAAATTATGTCAGATATGTGGCGAGAAAGCCAGACAGACAAATCGACACCCACACACACACACACACACACACACACACACACACACACACACACACACACGAGGACTTACAACTTACGAGCTTGGCTTCCTCCACGGTTTCTAAGTATGGACCGGTTAATGGTCGTGCGAATAAACCTGGATAACAATTTTGTGGCTATTTTTAACCACCTTCGAGAGGCAGCTGCCCAGGCACACGCTCTTCGTCAACCTGGGGCTCGGCTGGGACTGCAGTCAAATATAGAACACGAACCAGCTTGTATGTAGCCCTGATCAAGTAAGTCTGCTGCTGACCGTGAAAAAGTGATAATGGAGGTAAGAATAGGCAAGTGATGGGTTTGAATACATTCCTCTTCGTTACACAATTTATTTACCTTTGAAGTGGCGGGTATCTGGACACCTCTCCTCCCGAAATTGACCTCTCTTTCGGCCACCTCTTTGGATTCTTTTTTAGGAGCAGCGAGTAACGGGCATATTTTTTATGACTGTTTCCTTTTTTTGTGTGCCCTTGAGCTGTCTCCTTTGTTGTAAAAAAAAAAAACTTTGAAGTGGCGGATGCTGCACGTGAAAGGTATGCTTATAGAGTTTACAAAGTCAATTAATTAGATAATCAATAAAGGAAATTCAAAAGTCGTGTGGGTTACGTAAATACAATTGAAAGTTCCATACAAAGATTTGGTAGATGAACGTTTGGAGAGCGTGAGTGATGAAAACTGAATGTCAAGAACTGTGATTAGCAGGTCAAATGGTCTCTTGTAGCCTCCACATAACCTTGTGTACCCTGGAGTGGTTTAGTATTTTCGAAGTTGTATAAGAAATGCGATGATAATACCGTATATATTTTTTAGTCTTATAAAAAGGGAAAGGAAATATTATCAACAGGTTTCCTATATAACTTCGCAAAAAGCAATACTCAAGGAATTGTATTTGAATAAACCACACTACTTTATTAATTTCCGTGAATGACTTGAGTGGTCAACAAACGTAATATATATTTTTCAAACACATAAACAAGAGCTTACATTCAAAACACGGAGCAGGTTAAAAGTAGGTAACATTGAACGGTGAACGATGTCTCTACAATGTCCGGGAAGTGGCTGTTTGCTGACTGGATGATGACATTATTTCCAGTCCTACAAAAGAAGAGAAAACACGCTACAGTAAAACACGCCAGACACGTTCAAAGCAAACACTGAAGAAAGGCGAGCGCTGCCTCTATAATGGAGGTGAGTGGTTCTCCGCTGAGTGGCTGATGGGGTTGTGTTGTCTGTCGTCTTGATGTGCCGCCCAGCCACCGCCGCCCTTGTCTCCATTTGTGTCCTGCGTTTGATCTATTGGCGCACCGCTGGACAGACAGACGGCCGACCGCTCCACCCAAACCTATTGACTGAGCTATTCGAAAAAGAGCTCTTCTCTTCATGGGCCATTTTCTATTCCTCTCTCTCTCTTTCTCTCTCTCTCTCTCTCTCTCTCTCTCTCTCTCTCTCTCTCTCTCTCTCTCTCTCTCTCTCTCTCTCTCTCTCTCTCTCTCTCTCTCTCTCTCTCTCTCTCTCTCTCTCTCTCTCTCTCTCTTATCATAGACGGCGTTTTATTTCTAAATGAGTGAATTTTTGAGGCGGGCAGCGTGTTCATGACTGAGACTCGGCGTCCTTTTCGGAGGTCTGCAAGAAGTATGCAAGAGACTTTTCCTTTGGGTTATCACATCAGGACGTAAATTACCCTCTGAGAAAACGCCCTATTCTTAAAGGTCCCAGTGAAGTGTTCTTTTTGGTCAGTAGAGCTTTACGGCACCGTTTCTTGACCCATCCGCTGCGACTGGCACGGATTTGGCTTTCACTGCATGTAGCCTGTTAACTATACTCCATGTCTTTCTCTGCCTCTGTGGTGGATAGTGGAGTGTTTCCCATGTGGTATTGGTGTGCTGGATATCCCCTCCCAAGGTGCAGGACTTAACATTTCCCTTCATTGAATTGTCGCAGACACTTTTTGTTCCATTTCTGTAGCTTGGTGAGGTCTGACTGTAGGAAATCCGTAGTCAAGGGGTTGATTTAGCGATCTAGCATAAGAAGGGATACTGAAACAGATAGTCGGGAGTGCTGGAAATGTCCCTCAGCCAAGTACAATGGTATCTGTCAGGTTTGTTTGGATTAATCTCTTGAATCACTTGAGGAAACGTCATTTTCTGTAGCAGACATTCACACAGCGATGCCAAACTGTCGTACTCTGAACATTACATTTATCATTTTTAGGCCCGGCGACTGCCGCAACCACACAAACAACGATAGAACATTAAAGTTAGCGTTAAAACTGTTATTTATTGATGCTTTTGATGTTTTTTGCTATAGTTATCGGGCAGAAACTACGACAATGCAAAGCGATGAGTACGATAATTTGACAACGCTGCACGCACAGTATTTGCAACTTTTCATATTGGTTTTCCACACATGATATCTTTGATCGTTCTTTTAGATATGTAGTGAATGTCGTCCTGGTAACCAAATCAAGTGAGTGCTGAGCCGCCTAAGCCTAACTCAATGGATGTAGGGCTGCCTCTTCCTAGCCACAGGGGTGCTGAGGTCAGAATGGTTAAGAAACGCTTTGAAAGGGAAACCGAAGGACTCACACATCCCGCCTCCCAGCCCCCCAGTGTGCGTCTCCCCCCTGTGCCCTGTGGCCTCTGAGCACACCTCCACGGTCAGTTCACAGCGATATTTTCACCTGTTATATATTCACGGACCAATATGAGCAATTTTCCGGGGCGGTGGGCGAGCGGTTTCAGTAATAGACCATATTCCATACACAGGCAGAGCCACCCTCGGCCACCCAGGGAACTCTCAGGCCGGGACGCTGCACTCCATGTTTACACGCCTGGTTTTGTTTTACTTCACGACCAATTACAGCTTCGTTCAGGTAGTAAAAAGATGGCTCATTTAA
Source organism: Eriocheir sinensis (assembly GCF_024679095.1). Taxonomy (NCBI): domain Eukaryota; kingdom Metazoa; phylum Arthropoda; class Malacostraca; order Decapoda; family Varunidae; genus Eriocheir; species Eriocheir sinensis. Next base: position 5,710,401 of record NC_066566.1, on the reverse strand, counting down.
GTGTTAAATAAATATATGCGTACAATGGCTCACATCAGAGGTCATTATTGATTTTTTAGGATCGGTTTTGAGTGAAATCGCATTAAAAATCGATTTTACCACCATTTTCTCCAGCACTGAACTGAACAATTGGACTGAAAAAGAAGGAAAAGTAGAAGAGGAAGAAGTCAAAGAACAAGATCAAGAACAGGACTAAGAATATCAAGAACAATAACACAAAGAAAAAAAGAAAAAGAAGAAGAAAATAGAAAAAAAGAACAAGAACAAAACGGATTAGATAAAACAAGAACAACAGCAACCACAACAACAAAAAATAACAACAACAAGAGGACGAAAAGGGAGGGCAAAGGGTAGGACAAGGATGAAGAGGAGGAGGAGGAGGAAGATAAAAAAAAAAAAGAAGAACCCATCAAAGGCAGAGGCGTGAGAAAGATGAGCACACGTCTGTCTGTCGCTGAGATGAGAGGGAGAGTGAACATTAAGGGTTAGTGAAAGGCAGGCGGGAGGGAGAGGGGAGAGGAGGGAAGGAGGGAGGAAGGGAGGGGGAGGAGGTTGCTGTAGATGGGGTGACTGCAGGAAGGAGGGAGACGAAGAGGAGCTGCTATGGATGGAGGGGAAGAAGGGGTGCTGGGGATGGGGAGACTACAGGAGGGAGGGGAAGAGGGGCTGTTAGGGAAGGGGAGGCTGCAGGAGGGAAGAAGGGGAAGAAGGGGTGCTGGGGAGGGGAGACTACGGGAAGGAGGGGAAGAGGGGCTGTTAGGGAGGGGGTGCTGCAGGAGGGAAGGAGGGGAAGAGGGCTATTAGGGAGGAGGAAGCTGCAGGAGGGAAGGAGGAGAAGAGGGGCTGTTAGGGAGGGGGAGGCTGCAGGAGTTGACGCAGGGAAACAGAAAGCAGTCTAGTGAGAAACAGAAAACAAAAAGAATTCCAGGAACGCTTCATTGGTGTGGTCTCCGAGGGGCGTTGTGGATCAAGGGCGGGGCGGGGAGTGGAAGGGGAAGGTATGGTGCCACTAAGCAGGGAGGGATGGGGAAGGGTTAGGCAAGGAGGAATGAGGGGAGGAATGAAGGCAGAGAGGATGGGGGAAGGGGGCAGGGTTAGACAAGGTTATGCTGGGAAGGCTGCGGCAGGGACAGATGGGGCAGACTTAGGCAGGGATGAGATTAAGGATTGGGAAGAGTTTGGCAGAAAGGGAACAAGTAAGGTTAGGCAGGGATGAATTAGGCATCGTTACAGGGTTAGGCAGGTAAGGGGGAGGCCAGTAGGAAAGACACAGTGTTAGGAAGGGATGTCGGCTGGGCTAGGAGAGGATACGGGTAGGGTGAGGAAGCGAGGGAAGGGGTAGGATGAAGCGGGCGGAGGGGGGGGGGGGGCATAAAGCATACTGTCAAAGCAGATCAAAGGGGAGCAGCAAGACGGAAGGGTATTAAGAGAGAGAGAGAGAGAGAGAGAGAGAGAGAGAGACGAAAGAAAGAAAGAAAGACAGAAAGAAAGTGTGTGTGTGTGTGTGTGTGTGTGTGTGTGTGTGTGTGTGTGTGTGTGTGTGTGTGTGTGTGTGTGTGTGCAGGCGTACGTGACTGTGCCTGGGTGTGCTTTCCTCCGCTACGAGTCCCTTGGTGGGCGTCGGCAGCTCCACCTCGGCGCCGCTCCACCCGCCGCGCAGCCATCAATTAGGCGCCTAAAGAGCAGTTCCTTCCACCTTAATGATACTCGCAGCTGAGGTCTTTTGCTCAATCTAGGTAATTCTATTGTGGAGCGGCGCCCCCTGGGACCCCCGGGAGTAGCAGTTCGCGGCAAAGGAGTGAAACCACGAAGGGAGGCGCCTCATGCCATCCATTACCCAGGCTGGATATTAATGACCTGACAACCGCACGCTATACGGATCTGTCCCCCGCTCCGCCGTTCCCAAGCGAATAGTCGAAAAATAGATGCAAAAAAAAGCGAGGGGAGGGGAGCGCGCGGCAGCAGGGTCGGTGTAAAGGCTCTCTGGGGAGCTGCGAGTCCCGAGACCTGTTTGAAGACCCCCGATGAAGGTTTCTCTTAAATGGGGAAGCAGAGGCGAGACTAATTGGAAAACCTGTGATGTTGTTTAATCCATCTGCCGGGCGAGACGTGTTTCGCTTCATACAAAAAGCTCTCGCGAATTAATGAACTTACCTGCGCCGCTGCCTCCGTCGCCCCCACCGCCGCCGCCGCACACTGCCGCTGTTTATAGTTATTGCAAAGGACACTCATAACGCCTCATGCCGTATACAAAGCAGGCGGTGACTACAGTGCGGGGCTCAATTAAAACCAAATATTCCGCCTGATAAGAGCCACGCCGCCGCCGCCGCCGCCGCCGCCACAATCAGTGTGTCCCGCTACTAATGTCCGCCACCAGCACACCGCCCTTATGTGACACATCTCATATACCTCCCCCGTAACCCCTTATCTCTCTCTCTCTCTCTCTCTCTCTCTCTCTCTCTCTCTCTCTCTCTCTCTCTCTCTCTCCAGTATCTATCTATTGATCCGTCTATCGATGCATCAATTTATCTATGTACCTCCCGCGATGCTGTGCACATCCCGGCTTTTCACTGAGGTATTCCTCCTCTCTTTCCGTTTGTTAATCAACGGCAGAGTTTTCCGATCCTCGCGGACGGTGTGTGCTGGAGCCGGGGCGAGGCGAGGCGCGGCCAGGCGTGCGGCTGCTGGCGGCAGGCGGCGTGGCGGCGGCGCCCCTCGCAGACTGCTGATGGCGCTCGTCTTCATGCAAATGTTGGTGTTTATCATAATATTAGTGACGCACATCAGCATTATACGAGTATTCCCATACATGTAAATGCAGCGGCCTCAACTAACACTCCCGGGTGAACACTGCGCCTGGTGTGCTCACCCACGCCGCTGATTCACGTTAAACAATAAAAAAACAATGGGCGCGTTCAGTTACGGAGAGCAGTTCATTCTTCAATTATTTAAAGTCAAAATAACCCGCAGACTGTGTATTGCACCCCAGTCGGTCCTTCTACCCGCCCGACGCAGCCCTCGCCGCCGACTGCCGCGGCTCGTCTGTGGCGCCCCGGGAGCCCCGCCGCTCCCCTCACTCCAAACCATAACAAAGTTGAGAAAAACGATGACATGAAAAATCTCACAAACTTGTGACTGTCTCTCGATGAAGTGGTGGGAAGTGTGGCGGACCGACGGCAGTGCCAGGCCACGCGGCCGGCGAGGAGGGAAGCCCCGCGGCGGGGGCCATAATTTCGACCTTACGGGACGCCGCGCCGACGGCCGCCTTCCTCGACTCACTTGGGTGGAATGTCAACATTAAGTCTCAGCTAATTAAGGAACTGCTAATTTCTTTAATCATAAACTAAGAAAACTTTTGCTGGGAATTGGTTCCGCTCGACTGGTGTTTGCAATTCTTATCGTCTTCACAAATTTTGATTAAAAACTCATTAAGGGCCCGAACACTTTTTTTATTAACTCCATTTGTAGACTCGCAGAGTAACAATTTGTCTCTTAATGAGGATGTACACAGCAGCAGACATGTTGATCATTAAATATTTGATGCAAATTTCATTAGATTTCATTAAACAGTAAAGACAGTTAAACGAGCGCCCGCACCGCCCGTCACTCAACCGCTCTGTTGAGTTACATGGCTACTGGAGCGGTGTTGTCGGCGGGCCATTACAGTGGGAGAGGGGGGGGGGGGGGCTGCTGAGCCACCAGCAGACGAGAGCGTGCAGGGGAGACTGCGAGTATTGGTGAAGCACCAGGCGAGGGGCTCGTTAGAGGTACCAAACAGGGGCATATTAGTACTATGGGGAGCATAAGTGATGCACCAGGCGTGGTCTTGTTCGAGAGGCACCAGATGGAAGGGTTAATGAGATACCAAACAAGGACATTCTAGTACTAGGTGGGGTGAGAGGTACTATTAACAGGAAGGAGTGTATTAGTGCGGCAACTGACGGGGCGTATTAGTGACACAGCAGCAGCGTGGCTCACCTGGTGAAGCTGATGAGCCCACCACCACGTAGAGCGAGCCTTGCCGGGGCGCCGTGTGTCCTGCCTCCATGGACGCGACCTCACCCTCGTGGCTCGCGGAGGCAGCGGGATCCAGGGGCGAGGACAGGCTTCCTGCCCCCTCCATCGGCAGACGGACTTGCAGACCATAATCCTCGGTAGGCGAGGCCGGCTTAGGGATGTGCAGCTTCAGGCCGGGGGGCTTCTTGTGCAGCAGCTTTGGAGGCAAACTTGGCGGAGGAGTGTGACGGTTGGCAGCAGCAGCAGCAGCAGCATCAGTAGCAGCGCCATACTGATCCGCCTCGCTGGGGAGGTCCTTTGCCTCGTCCTGCTGCACTGTGTCGTGGCCTCCAGCTCCAGACGCCTTGCCCTCTCCACCTGGACGCAGCGTGAGCGTGGATGCTGACGGACTGAACTCATCCCCGGAACTTGTGGCGGACGTGTCAGAAGCGTCGTCCTCAGCGAGGCAGGCCCTCTCTGGGGCAGGTGATACGGCTGAGGCAGCTCGAGGATCCTCAGGGTGATCACGAGGACCTGACGTCTCATCCCTGAAGTCAGTGACACATTCTCCGTCGAGGAGCTGCTCCCCGAGGGTGGCGTAGATGGGCTCCTCGGCCCAGCCACGGGCGGCCGCAGGCGGGGAAGAGACGGGAGGGACACTTGACTCCCGAAGCAGGCACTCAAACACATTCTCATAGGTGGGCTCTGGAGCCCCCGGGTCTGATGTATTGGCATAAATAGTGTTTGTACTGCAGCAGCTGGGGGAGCGGCCCCCCCTCCACATGTAGTTCCACAGTCCAGCGTCCCTCACGTCACTCGCCTCGCAGGTCAGGACTTCCGTCTGCGGTGTTCTGCGAGAGTCCGGAGAGTCACTGAGGCGACTGTTGCATGGCACCGCCTCGGTGAGGAAGGTCTTCCTGCTTCCGACGCGGGCGTCGCCGGGGGGGTACAACGAGCCTGGTGGCGTGTCGTCACGCAGCACCGGCGGCTCGCGGCTGCCGTCACGCCGCGCGTCACGCTGCTGGTCTTGAAGAGACACGGGTCGAAAGGTGTACATGCCAGGCGCGCGGTGCCGACCATTATCTGCGTGAAAATACAGACCCTCCCCATGTCTTGCTCCGCCATGGGACATAGCCGCTGATGTGGCTGTGCGAGGCGTGAAGGAAGAGCGGTGGGTGGGGTGGAAGGCGGAAGCTGCTGTGTTAGGGCCTCGGACGGGGTAAGACCGTCTTCTCTGATCCTCAGGCTCATCGAGATCCCAGCGGGCGTGGGGTGCTCCCTCAAGCAGGTGGCGAGGGCAGTGAGGCTCCGTCACTCTGTACGCTCCAGGTGGACTTAGTCTGGCCATTCCTTCATCACCCCAATGTGTAAGCCTCTCCCTCTGCCCCCCGCCAGGACCCCGCTCCCCCGCCTCCTCCTTCCTGCGCGGGGCCTGGAAGGTGTAATGCGGTGATTTGTCAAGAGACTCTCGCTGTCCGAGGGGCGCCGCGCCTGGCCGAAGGGCATCCCGCTGCCGCTCCTTCATGTTCACGCGGTGCAGGGATGCGTTCATTTGGCAAACACTACGAACCACATGGTGTTTTCTCACCTGTTTACGGCAACAATGAAAATATTTCCGACATTAATGATATCAAGCAGAGTTGTGATGTAAAGATGCAATAGTCGCGAGTACCTCGAAACATGCTTTCGGAAGTGGAGGTATCAGCATTATATAATATTTTTATTCTCTCCATCTCTCAATTACTGTATCTGACTACCTATTCACCTGCCAATATATTTAATGGAATATCTATCTATCAACATTTAACAAATTACAATTGTCCGGTAGCAATTTTAATCGTTTTTATTCCATGTGGATGGACATCACACGCACTGCGCCACTCACGAACTTACTAAACACGTCTACCGCAGACAAGCACAAATACATGTCCACCTGCACCAGCCCGCCCTTTGTCCTGCCGTGCCCAGCCGCCCGTGTCCTGCTGCCAATACCCCCCGTAACACCTAGGTTCCATTTTTCTATATAGCTACATTCTCATCCACGCCTTTTCCGTCCATCTTTCCCAACGTAAGCCCTTGCCAATGCCTCTCGCCACCCCAACACTCTGCACACACCTTTCCCATCCCTTCCAATCCCGTCTTTTCCCGTCTTTACCTACGCTCCCCTGCCTCATGAGCACCTTAGGCAGCACAGGGCTCACTGCATGTCTGGCTACCACAAGGACACTCCCATCCCCTCCAGCCATCAGCACCACATACCCTCTGTCCTTCAAGCTGCGCCCTCCCCGAGCACACACACACACACACACACACACACACACACACACACACACACACACACACACACACATACACACACACACGTCGTCCATACACGCACCATCACTCCATTCCCGCCGACCCATTCCCTGCCCTCCTAACACCCGTCTCCCCGACTCCCCTCCCCCTCCTAGTAATGACGTGGTGCCAGGCTTAATCTGACTACACTCACGACCTGTCGCTCCAATGACACCGCGTTAACAAGGCAAAAATAAAAATAAAAGGTGAAAATTTTGGCGTAATATTTGAGAAGAATGCAAATTTGAAGTTTCAGAATTGCAACGAAACTTTTTTTTTTATTCGTCTACCTGTTGAAAATTGCATTAAAGTTGACGCCGGAGAGATATTTCCGGTGCGGCATTTCCGGCCTTCATTTGGGCGGCGGGGGAAGCAAGATGCAAATGGGACAAAGTTGTTTAATGAATGAGTGAAGGATTTTACTTGTCGAGTCGCTTTGCATTCTACAGCCACAGCGGTTAGCATGCATGGGCTGGACCGGGTACACACACACACACACACACACACACACACACACACACACACACACAGAGAGAGAGAGAGAGAGAGAGAGAGAGAGAGAGAGAGAGAGAGAGAGAGAGAGAGAGAGAGAGAGAGAGAGAGAGAGAGAGAGATACATACATACTTACATGCATACATACATACATACATACATACATACATACATACAAACATAGACACATACATTCATACATACATACAGGCAGGCAGACAGAAAGACAGATAGTGACAGACAGACAAACATATAGACACAGACAGACACGGACAAACAGCCGAACAGAAAATACAAAAACAAGACCGCCCAAATACTATCAAACATTTATCGTAACTCCGTACGAGGCCGCAGTAAGCTACCTGCCTGGTGACGATCACGTCTCTCAACTTGTCGTTATCTTCGCCCTCATATACCTGAACTCTCTCCGGAATGGTTGAAACCAAATCTAACAACCATTCCGGAGAAAGTTCAGGTATATGAGGGCGAAGATAACGACGTTGAGAGATGTGATCATCACCAGGCAGGTAGTCCAAGATGAGATTGGTAGGTTGAAGAAAAACAAATCGCCAGGCCCAGACGAAATATTCCCAAACACTTCTTTTCCTTACACAGACACACAAACTATTTCTCTCTCTCTCTCTCTCTCTCTCTCTCTCTCTCTCTCTCTCTCTCTCTCTCTCTCTCTCTCTCTCTTTCTCTTCGCAACCCAAAGATATCCCCGTAACCCAAATATCACCGCCTAAACCCTTAATAAACACTTACATTAGGTATAGGTATATTAATTAACAACATTACCATACAATCCCCCAATACTAATACACACCTTCAAGTTTCTCCTATTAAAAAAGCATCTTCAGCGCCTCTAACCAACCTCGACCTCAACCTAAGGGAAGGACAACAAGAAGAAAAAATACGACTTCATTCCCTTATTTCAGTTTCAGTAAAAGAGGAAAAGAAAACGGGCGACGGGGAGACTCAGCGGTGGTGGCTAGAGGGGGGGGGGGGGGACGAGATGGATAGTTGATAAGAGGCGGCGATGAAAACATGAGCTCGGCGGCCTGACGGAGTGGGATCAAGGAGGAAGGTGCAACTGAGAGGCGGGGAAAGAAAAAGAAAAACACCAATTTGCAAGTAAAGAATATTTGGGACGGTTTTTTCTGGCATTTGATATGAGTGAAGAGGAGGAGGAGGAGAAGAAAAAGGAGGAGGAGGAGGAGAAAAAGGAGGAGGAGGAGGAGGAGGAGAAGGGTGAGGAGGCGAGGGAGGGCTGGATATGTGGTGCTAGTCTTAATGGAGGAGGACGATGACGAGGACGAGGACGAAGAGGACGAGAAGGACGACGAGAACGAGGAGGGCAAAAACGAAGACAGGAAAACGAGAACAAGAACAAGAACGAAGAGGACGAGAAGAAGAGATAATGAAGAGAAGGAGGACAAGGACTAAGGAAACGAGAAGGAGGACGAGAAGGAGAAGGAGCAGGAGAACGGAGAGGAGGAGAAGAGAAAAACAAGGACGACGAGGAGGAGGAGGAGGAAGAAAAGGAGGAGACGGAGGAGAAAGTGGAAGATCCTAACCAAAGATGCTGAGATGGACGTGAGAGGAGACAGGCAAGGGTAGGATAAACTGACTTATTTTTATCTTACACACTAAATGAACTCAAAAGAATTATGCGATTAGCCGCTTGCTGAGGGGAAGCGGCGGATAAAAGGTCTCGCTAAAGGTAAGTGGATTAAGTGTGTGTTTTTTTAAGAAGCCGAGAAGAATCTTTACCCGACTAAGAGGCTTCGAAGAAAACGTAGAGTGAACGGAGTCAGAAGGTTTGGTCTTAAGGAATGGCGATAACTTTGAAAGAAAACATGAGAACACTTCGACGAAAACGTATATTGAACATTTAGAAAGGTGTGGTCTTAAGGGCGATGAGAACATTTCGAAGAAAACGTAGAGTGAACGGAGTCAGAAGGTTTGGTCTTAAGGAATGGCGATAACTTTGAAAGAAATCATGAGAACACTTCGACGAAAACGTATACTGAACAGAGTCAGAAGGTTTGGTCTTAAGGAATGGCGATAACTTTGAAAGAAAACATGAGAACACTTCGACGAAAACGTATATTGAACAGAATTAGAAGGTTTGGTCTTAAGGAATGGCGATAACTTTGAAAGAAAACATGAGAACACTTCGACGAAAACGTATACTGAACAGAGTCAGAAGGTTTGGTCTCAAGGAATGGCGATAACTTTGAAAGAAAACATGAGAACACTCCGACGAAAACGTATATTGAACAGAACTCCAGCCCTGAACGTCCTGAATCACTGACGGAGCCCACGAGCTAACCAATCACTAAAGGGCAAAGGTGGATGCTATGTGTGTTTTTCCGTTAACGGACATCAATCCATCCACTCTTGCTTCATCGTGAGCTCTTAGTTTTTCTTTTCAAGCTATCGCCATTCATTGAGATCTCGCTTTCTCACTTCGTTCCTAATAGGTTTTCCAAGAAGTGTTTCCCAGGGTTCCCTTTGAAGTTATCGCTATTTAATAAGACCACGCTTTCTTTTTTCTTTTTTTTTACGGTAAATGAACCAGCTCAAGGACAAGAATAAAATGAGAAAAGAAGCCCGCTAATCACTGCCGCTGCCTTCGTTCCTTATGGATTTCTCGATCTTGCTCCCAGTTTTGTTTTGTTTCAAGAGTTATCGCCATTTCAACAGTATGTCATATTTCCCTTTCACACATTTAGAGGAAGCTTATTAATCAAACACCAAAGGGAAAGGGATCCACGTATATTTATTTTACTGTAAATGCACTTTCTCCCATCCATTCTTTAGATACAACTTGAAACACGTATTTCATTTCCCTTTCACCCAGTTAGAAGAAGTTTATTAATTGATCACTAAATGGAAAAGGATGTAGATGAATTTACTTTTTTTTTTTTTTTACCACTCTTTAGATATAGCTTGAAACACGTATTTCATTTCCCTTTCACCCAGTTAGAAGAAGTTTATTAATTGATCACTAAATGGAAAAGGATGTAGATGAATTTTACTGCAAACTCATTTTTTTCCAACCACTCTTTTGATACAGCTTGAAACACGTATTTTATTTCCCTTTCACACAGTTAGAAGTTTATTAATTGATCACTAAATGGAAAAGGATGTAGATGATTTTTACCGCAAACGCATTTCTTTCCAACCACCTAACTGACTGCTCTTTCGGCCACCTCTTCGGATTCATTACAGGAGCGGCGAGTAGCGGGCTTTTTATATTTTGTATTGTTTCCTTTTTTGTGTGTGCCCTTGTGCTGTCTCCTTAGCTGTAAAAATAAAATAAAAAATCTTTCGGTATTGCATTAGACGCGTATTTTACTTGGTACAGCTTTAAGTACTTATTTATTATTTCCTATTCACACATTTAAAAGAAGCTAATTAGTCAGTCATGGGAAGAAAAGGGATTCTTGTGTATGTATTTAGCTGTAAACGCCTTTTCTTTCCAATCCATTCTTTTAGTAGAGCATCGAAACACATTCATCTTATTTTACTCTCACACAGTTAGAGGAAGCATATCATCTCGGTTGCACTGTAAAACCCGTAGTAGAGAATAGAGGAAGAGGACGTAAAGGAAAGAAAAGAATGGGAGAGGATTAAATAGAGTGACCGGAACAAGGCGGATTAATTAAGGATCAAAAAGAAGATTAACATGAACTGGTCTAATAACTGAGTAGCATAGGAATGTAACAAATTTAACAGGTGTAATTAATCCAAAAAAGCTACCGACACTCAGGTAAGGAACTCAGCCATCCGCAGACCCTCCCCCTCCCCCAGTCGTGACGCTGTGTCTGGAGAGCATGGATAACGATGTGTATGCGCGCCTTTCTGTTTATCTCATTACCTCAGCTTAGGACAATTAAGGTACTTTTTACCCGCCCGTGGACATGATTATACTCTCCCGGCTGATCATACCCCCCCACCCCCCCTTGTGACCGTGGCGGATCAGCAACATTCTTAAAGGTGACTCAAAGGCTATTCATCGCACCAACTTTTTCTCTCTTATTGCTTCGCAGAGTGGTGTTTCACTTCGTCGTGTCGCCAGGTTTCTCTCTTACAGCTTTTGATCGTCATTCCCTTAGAGTCCAAACCTTCTGACTCTGTTCAATATATGTTTTCGTCGAAGTGTTCTTTCAAAGTTTTCGCCATTCCTTAAGACCAAACCTTCTAACTCTGTTCAATATACGTTTTCGTCGAAGTGTTCTCATGTTTTCTTTCAAAGTTATCGATATTTCTTAAGACCAAACCTTATGACTCGGTTCAATATACGTTTTCGTCGAAGTGTTCTCATGTTTTCTTTCAAAGTTATCGCCAAACCTTCTGACTCCGCTCAATATACGTTCTCTTCGAAGCAAACTCACATTTCCCTTTTCAGCTTTTGATCGTCATTCCCGAAGATTACGCCCTCTGATTTAGGTCGAAAAAAAACTTTCTACACAGGCCTATATTCCCAGTTCCTTTCGGCTCCCACAACAAATACTTTCAAAGACCACAAAGGAGACTAGTCAGGTTAGAAGTTAAGAAGCTTGTCAATTAATCACTAAAAGGGAAATGATGTAGAAAAAAAACGCATGAGAACCTGACTAATTTCCTTTTTGACCTTTGGAAATATATGGCCTCTGTAAAAGCTTATTCCGAACTAAACAGAAAGCGTAATCTAAGGGAACGCTTGCTCACTTCGTTCCTTATAGGTATTCTAAGAAGTGGTTTTATGGTTCCCTTTTATGCAATCGCCCTTCCCTAACACAACGACGCTTTCTGACTTTGTTCTTTACAGTTTTCTACATCTGGCTCCCAAGTTTCTTTTTAAAGGTATTACCATTCCTAAGGACCACGCTTTCTGACTTCATTCCCAATAGGTTTTCTACAAAGTGGTCTCAGGTTCCTTTTCTCAACATATTGCATTTTTCAAGATTTCGCTTCTGACTTCGTTGACTGTTTTTTCCCTCAGGACGCACCGCAATTTGCATACACGATCGTCCCTCCTCCAACCCATATCCTAATGCAAGACTGGCCGCGACTTCACCACGTCCTTCTTACTAGCAAAAAACACCGCCCTTGCATGTACGGCCCTTCTGTACCTCACCAACATACCGATATAAGAGTGGTCGTTACTTCATCATGTCCTTTTCCTTACTAGCAAAATAATACACCGCCCTTACATGCACGGCCGTCTGTATACCTCACCGATACACCGATACAAGGGCGGCCGTGGCTTCACATGGGCAAAAAAAACTGTCCCGATCACTCCCCCTTCGGCCATTTCTTCTTTCTTTCCCTAACTCTTAAAATGGAAAGCTTCAAGACTTCTTTGGAGTTTTAAAAGTTGGGTTTCGGACAACAGCAACAATTTTTATTTACTTACTTGGGAGAATGACAAGTTTCGGTGTTTTTTTTACAGATTCTGAATTTTCTCAACCGGTCGAGTTTTCTTTTTTTTTTATTCCGGTGAAAAAAAAACACAAAAAGAAGTCTGAGTGGTTTCAAATTTAAATGAATAAAAAACACGAGGAAAAAAAAAAGGAAATCGAACGAGAAGTGCCTCAATTTATTCCCCTCCTCCACTTCCCCTCGTCTCCTCCCTTCACTTTCCCTTCTCTTTTCCCTCCCTCTCCCCCTCCTCCTCCTCCTCTTTCTAGCCCTGGCTCCCCTTTTCCTCCCTCCCTACCTCCCTCACCTTCTCTTTCCTTTCTCTTATCCCTCCTGCTTCCTTCAATTTCTCTCTCTCTCTCTCTCTCTCTCTCTCTCTCTCTCTCTCTCTCTCTCTCTCTCTCTCTCTCTCTCTCTCTCTCTCTCTCTCTCTCTCTCTCTCTCTGAGTAATGCCAACTCAGTAAGAATGTTGGAATGGGAATGTGGAAATGAGAGAGAGAGAGAGAGAGAGAGAGAGAGAGAGAGAGAGAGAGAGAGAGAGAGAGAGAGAGAGAGAGAGAGATACTGACTGACTGACTTGCTGCCTGAGTGACATCTATAAAAACAAATTAAGAAGTACATGAATATACACAGTTAAATAAATAAATAAATAAGAGAAAAATCAATAAACAAACAAATACACACATACTTATGAGTGAATCAATAGACAGCTACTTCAATATGGATCCTTCCCCCCTGCCCCCTTCCCCCTCCCTCTTCCCCCATTCCCCCCTGCCCCCTTCCCCCCTCCCTCTTCCCCCATTCCTCCCGCCCCCTTCCCGTCTTCTGTTCCCGTCTCCATCTGTCCCGTTCCGGTTTGTTTCGTGTCGCGCCCGCCGTTCCATTCTAACACTTTCCCTTTACGTTCCGCTTCGTCAGCTACTCAAAACAAAAAAAAGTAAGAAAAAATATCGCGTCCTCACTCTAATCAACTTCTCTGCAGCCTTTGTGTGTGTTTATCTTTTTTTTTAGGACGACGAACAAAAGTGTGGTAAAAATCCCGCCGTAAAATGCTGTTAATTTAGTCATTATAATGTGTTCAAGGGTCAAACATTTCCTGGCCGCTACTCTGCCCGCGGCGACGGACGGACGCTGCGGACGGACGCTGCGGACACGACGAGGAAAATAATTAGACAGCGTTGAGGCCGCGGGGAGAGGTGTGACATCAGGTCAGGAACACGCCAGCAGGTTATAGACGCAGGAAAAGAGGTCACAGGCACACGAGGAGAGGTTATAGAAACACACATGACGATGGATTATGAACACAGCGACAAACACACGAACCCGTAGTGCTGAGGCCACGGGGAGAGGTTCGAAGCCAACGTTGCCAGATTGTCGTACACAGGCTCTTATACTTGCCGACTTCCCACCGAAAAACTGTCTCCTCCACCCCAATAATTGACTTAATATATAGTTATCATTAAAATGGTTGATTACTGGTGTTTCTTTGCAATAGTTATGGGTCGGAAGCCGGTAAATTCGATGATCTGAGTACGATAATCTGGCAGCGGTGTTCGAAGCCCAGAGGTAGGTTAAGATAGTGAGGAGTTGGACAGCTAGGAGTATAAACGGTGAGCTCCAGAAGGACAACGTTGAGAGGGAAGAGCTCTGGCAGGTTAGGAACACAATGATGAAAGATGGCAGTGAGGAGTGGGAGGAATGAGAAGCGTGGCAGGTTAAAACACAGAACTATGAGGAGAGTGAGAAGAATGGAGAACCAGGCAGTGAGGAGCGAGGCAGGTTAAAAACACAGCACTATGAGAGTGAGGAAAAGAATGGAGAACCAGGCAGTGAGGAGCGAGGCAGGTTAAAAACACAGCACTATGAGAGTGAGGAAAAGAATGGAGAACCAGGCAGTGAGGAGCGTGGTAGACTGGGAACATAGAGCCAGGAGGAGACCCTGAGGAAACAGAAAAAATGGAGAACCAGGGAAAAAGAAACCGTGAAAAGTTAAGAACATAGCGATAGGAGGCCGGAGGGGCGAGTGTCACCCCAAGACCTGTAGGGCGGAGGGCCGGGCAGCGCGTCACCCCGGCCCACGAGCCCCGGGACCTGTTAACCATGGCCGGCGGGAGGGAAGACGGATGGCCCCGCGGAGGGAAAACTAATAGCCGCGGACGACAGAAAACTTAAAAAATAAATCAGACCTTCGTTTCGGAACAAGACAAAACTTTGGCAAAATGATGATACCAAACTTCTGGGAGGAACGTCGCGGCCCACGCCAGACCATAGGCTCGGCCACTAATAGGCTGACTCGACCATGGTGTCTTTCCTGCTCTGCCCTACACTCCCTTACCCTGCCCATGCTTCCCCCTGACTCTCTACCTTTCCCATGGTCTTCCCACTACCCATCCTTGCCCTGCCTTGCCCTACCTGTCCCTGCCCCTAACCCTGTACCTGTCTTGCCTCGAGTCTTGCCCTTGTACCTACATTGAATACGCCTTTGTCTTGCCCATTTCCTGCCCCTGTACCTACCTTGAATATGCCTTTGTCTTCCCCCTTTCCTAGTATACAAATGGTCCTCCCCTACCGTGTCATTGTCGTAACATATGTCTTACCACTATCCTGCCCATGACCCTGTATTAACCCTGGTCGTTTCCTTGTCCCTAGTCCTGCCCCTGCCCCTGCCCTGCCCTGTCCCTGCCCCTGTTTTCGTCCCTGCCCTTGTTCGCGCTCCTTCCCGTCCCTCTACGGCACCGGCAACACGATCAATAGAAAGTCCATTTTTCCTCTCCCACGGCTGACTAAACTCTCTCTCTCTCTCTCTCTCTCTCTCTCTCTCTCTCTCTCTCTCTCTCTCTCTCTCTCTCTCTCTCCTTATCAATCTATCTATCTATCTGTCTATCTATCTATCTACCTGTCTATTTATCCATCTATCTATCTATCTATCTACCTACTTGTCTATTTACCTGCCTATTTATCTATATATCTATCTATCGATCTATCTATCTATATACCTACCACCTACCTATCTATCAATCTCTCTCTGCCTCCCTCCCTCCCTCCCTCCATCTCTCCTTTCCTCCCTCCCTCCTTTCCTCTCCCCGCCCCTTCCTCCCTCCCCCCCCAACCCCCCACACCCTTCGTTACACCGCCCAAGAGTCCTGCAGGAGAGAGAGAGAGAGAGAGAGAGAGAGAGAGAGAGAGAGAGAGAGAGAGAGAGAGAGAGAGAGAGAGAGAAGCGAGGCGAATGGAGGGCGAGATGGATGATGGGGATGAGGGAGAGAGGAATGAGCGAGGGCCGGGGCGGAGGCGAGGCTGACGGAGGAGAGGAAGGGGCCGGGAAGGGAGGGATGAAGGGGACAAATGCTATAGCGTCTTCGTGAGAGGAGGAGGAGGAGGAGGAGAGGAGGAGGAGGAGGAGGAGGAAACAAGATAACAGCAACAGCAAGAACAAGTAAGATTGCGAAGACAACGAAGGAAGAGTATAAAGAGGAGGAGGAGGAGGAGGAGGAGAGGAGGAGGAGGAGGAGGAGGAGGAAACAAGATAACAGCAACAGCAAGAACAAGTAAGATTGCGAAGACAACGAAGGAAGAGTATAAAGAGGAGGAGGAGGAGGAGGAGGAGGAGGAGGAGGAGGAACAGTACCAGCAGCAGCGTCAACACTTCCACGAGCAGGAAGAAAACAACATGTGCGTGTGTGTGTGTGTGTGTGTGTGTGTGTGTGTGTGTGTGTGTGTGTGTGTGTGTGTGTGTGTATCAGTGCAGAGAAGACCGATTTTGCGTGAACTAATTTGCTCTAACGAACATGCTCTCTCTCTCTCTCTCTCTCTCTCTCTCTCTCTCTCTCTCTCTCTCTCTCTCTCTCTCTCTCTCTCTCTCTCTCTCTCTCTCTCTCTCTCTCTCACACAAAAACTCCATATTCAATCTCATTAGCTCATGCAACACCGAATAGCGAAAAAAAGGGTTAATTACAGCGGCCATTTAAACTTAACTCATTTGCTTGTATTTTTATGGAGACGCGGACAATAGGCTTCCCCTCATTAGTCTCTCACAATCATTATGTATCAGTTCGCTTCACTTCCCTCCCTTCCTCGCGCCCTTCCGCCCTCGCTCAGCGCTGGCGCCGTGCAAAGATGAGCGTCGAGAGAGGGAACAAAGGGTCGGTAAGGAGCTGGTGGGGAGAGATGGAAGGTGATGAGGGGAGATGCAGGGGTGCTGATGAGGGGTGATGAGGGGTCCTTCAACACACTTACTCACATCACTTCCCCTCCCCTCCCCTCCTTCCTCCTATCCATCCCTGCATTCACCTCCCACCCCATCCATTAATCAAATTTCGCCGTGGTGGTGGGGGTAATGGGGGGGTGAAGGGGGTGGTGATTGGGGGCTCAGTGCTACCCCCAACACACTCCGTCACATCACCACTTAGCTTCCCTCCATCACCCCCCTTCTCCACCCCTCACCCCCCTTCACCTCCTCCATTAATCAAACCTCCTAGCCCCGGCCCTTCACTCACAGCTCGACAACCCCGTGCCATTGAGGGTTCCGTGCCTGGGCCCATTAATCTTGCCTCACACCTCAGCTCATTAGTTAATCTCCGCCGCCGCTCCCTGTCCCACCATTTTTATCAGATTTCCTCCCCAGCATCACCTGTCCGACAAACGTGACCTTCGCTAACGATGCCAGTGGACCGGGTGGAGGGTGATGGTAGTGGTGGTGGTGGGGAAGGGACGAGGCGGGATGGGTTTGGGTCGTGGCGGTCCATCTCCCCTTCCTAGAGTTACTCCCTGGCTCCTTTCCGCCCCTCGCCTCACCGCAGCCTCGAAACATAGCCACCTTTCATCTCGTCTTACCCAGCGATAGGTGTCTTCCAGCCCCCCCAGCGAGGTGTGATCCGTCAGAGGGAGAGTTAGAGAGTTTAGTTTAGTCGGCGCAACATCTGTGGTCATATGCCGGAGAGAGACAGAAGGGGAAGGAATTGTAGGAGAAGGGAACAGACCCCAGGAGACGGGACACAACCCCCGATTAATACCTGGTACCCATTCACTCCTGGGTGGACAGGGGCGTAAGGTATCGGAAAAGCCGCCCAAATTTTTCCACTCCGCCCGGGAATCGAGCCCTAGCTCTCTCCGTCAGAGGGAAGATGAAGAAGATTGCCGTGCTTGTTGAGGTACTCGTGCACATGGCAACGTAAAGCAAATAAAAAACCCGTTAAATTCGTCGGACGCTTTGATACAACACCCGATCCTACGACTTATCCGATATCTGTCTCTCATCTCCGAAGCGAGGCGTAATATCTTAGATGGCTTCTGAATGAGTGCATGTTAAAGACGTTATGGTACTAGGTCTTCCATCATACCATCGTCGCTTGCCAGTTTCTTCGGCCAGATCGTTACAACATTTGATCTCACTCTGTCATGTCTTAACCAGAGATTCGTGCCTCCCACCCCCGGTTGAAGGAGCTTGTGGGAGAGGATGCGGCACTCGTATGTAACATTAGACAATTAAACCGCCTGACTGCGGATTTCCTACAAAAAGCCATCACCAAGCTACAGGAATGGAACAAAAAGTGGCTGGTACAAGTCAATGAAGAAAAGTTTAAAGTCCTACACCTTGGGAGGGGATATCCAGCACACCAATACCACATGGAAAACACTCCACTATCCACCACATAGGCAGAGGAAGACCTGGGACTATATGTTACCAGGCTGGCAGTGAAAGCAAAATCCGTGTCAATCGCAGCGGACGGGTAAAGACTCGCTAATTTCTTGAGTCAGTTCGATGCAACACACGATCTCTCTCGGCCGTGTTTTATCTTTGCGATCTGAATCTTCTATACGACCGAGAAGGGAAGCTATGGCCCGGGTGATGAGGGGGCGGATAAGGACGCCATGGACATAAAACTGAGGGTGGGGAGACCGGCTGAGCCTTTTATCGCCCCAATGAAACACGTCTTAACTCCTTCATCGCGCCGCATCTTGGTGATCTTTGTCGCTAAAGGCGTGCAGATTGGACGCTTCGGGCTGGGGAGACACAGGCAGATGCACCGAGATAAAGTACAGTTAGGATTATATTACCAAGCTGTGATAATTTGGCTAATATGTCGCCTAATGAGTCTATGGAAGTTCGATACGGAAGAGAAGATCGATGATGTATATTGCCAAGCCGTCGTATAATGACTTGAGGTCGATAATATGGAAGGGGCGAACCTCCTCTCGATGTCATCAAGTTCATCATTTTTACAGTCATTGATTTCTGCCTCCACGTCTTATATATAAAGAAAAACACTACCGTAATTACAAAAATACAAATAATAAGTATAAAAAAAGATGGCGCCATTATAAAACACTTGCCTGCGCCATGATGTGCTGGGGCAGACAACCATCCCGGCCCCTCAAGAAAGCCTACCGTCGCTATAGACCGGCACGTAAAAGAAATCATACCATTAAAACTATTCAGTGTCGCGATTTATACTATCAGGGAACTCCTCTCCTTGTATTTGTATAACATTTTTACCCTTTAACTGCCTCCCACGTGTTGAAAAGCAGCTCAGCTAAGGTATCTAAGTCTAATTCCACTCGACAAGACCAAGGATGGAAACAAACTGATGACCAACGTTGCACTGAATACATTCCTCGGTATTCAGGGGGATCACAACAGCCTCAGAGTATGTTGGTTAGGCGAACTTGGTGACTGTGTGGTGAACGGAGTCGGTAGAGTTCACTGAAGGTATCTAGATCAACCCAACGCGGCAAGTTCAATTCTAAGATCAATATTCGAAGTAAACTAATGAACAACGGGCCCTTCAATATATTACTCGGTGTTCACGGGGATCATAACACCCGTAGGATATGTTGGTTAGGTGAGCGTGGCGACGAGGAAGCCAACGCTGAGAGCACCTCTGGGTCTGCACGCGTACTCCACTTTCAACAGTATGATCATGTGTTTCACTACACCTTGACTGACGCACCGCTGCAAGATACACCCAAAGCACCCTCCGTACTCTCTCTCACACACACACACACACACACACACACACACACACACACACACATTTCATTATCTTCATTTTAATATACAAATTATATGAAATTTGATACGTCTTCTCTATGCCATGCACATGTTTGAATTGTTAATCGGGTCTGCTAACGAAAACCTCAGCAGACCTTTCCATGAAACGATTATTTGTATATATGTATGTGTATGCATATGTATGATAATTATGGCAATAAAATCTTTGAACTTGAACACACACACACACACACACACACACACACACACACACACACACACACACACACACACACACACACACACACAGTGATATATACACAGATAGTCAGATAGTTGGGTAGATTGTTAGAAAAAAGATAAACGGAGATAATAAACGGATAATAAAACAAACAGATAAATAGAAAGATAATAATTAGACGGATAACTAGATAGATAGATAATATACCACACATAATACCTATCAATTAAATACTAAAAATTCTCATCAATGTATTATACTCTCATATCCTTTACCCTCCTCCTCCTCCTCCTTCCTCCCCTTTCCTCCCAACCTCACCACCTTCTCCCCCCTCCCCCCCACCCTACAGCACAGCACAGCGTACAATCTGGCACACTTTTCCGGCGCCGCCTCTGAAAAAGTGCGGCATCCCTCGCTAACAGTATTATTACACGCCTGGGCTGCGTTCACGGGACTTGCCATCGCCGCCATAACTCAGGCCTGATAAGCTCCTTCCATTAACCAACGAACCAGCAAACCAATGATCCAGCCAGCCAGACATCGGCACCCCGGCCAGCCATCACCACCACCACCACCACCGCCAGGGCATAAGAAAACCACTCTACCGGGATGGGTTTTAGTGGAGTCTCAACACCGCCATAACACCAGACACAAGATAGATAGATAAATAGATAGAAAATAAGATAGGTAGATATAGGTAGCGAGGGAGGCAGCTCAAGGGCAAGAAAACAAAGCAGCTTCGACAAGAGAAAACAGAACGAGAGGACACCCAAGATAGATAGATCGATCGATAAGGAGGAAGACAGTTTTTTAAAAGTTGCTGAGAGAGAGAAGTAAAGAGGGGGAGAGGTTAAAATAAACGGCAAAGCTCTCGAAAGTCATCAGCGAACTTGGCGCCTCTCGACGGACTGACAGCACCTTCACCTACACCTCCCGCCAGTCCCATCCCAGTCTCCGTCACCTTAATTAAAAAGAGCCCGACTACTGAGTAATTACGAACTTTAAACTTTACCCTTCTCCGCCCCCTTCACTACTTACTTTAGGGCGGAAGGAAGGAAGTCCGGACGGTGTCATTAAAAACGTTTCGGCGTCGTAGGTCATACATATCTGACAGGGTTTTCGTCGGTGTTATGGGCAACGTTGCTATATTGTCGTACTCAGCCTCTTTTATTTACCGACTTCCGACCCCAAAACTGTCTCCTGGACCCTAAAACGACATTCACTTATAATTATCGTTAAAAGCGTTAATTCCTGATGTTTCTTGGCAATAGTTATGCGTCAGAAACCGGTAAATACTATGCTCTGAGTACGATAATTTGGCAACGGTAGTTATGTGCATTTCCAGGAGTAGCTTCATGACCCTGGTGGTAGTTCGACCCTTCGTCTGTGCCATGAACGTAAGAAACACCCATTAGAACTCGACTGATCTCCTTTTTTTGCCCTTTGGAAATAGTTGATGTGAGAGCAGGAAGGGTCTAAGAGTGCCGACCAAGGACCGCCCCCCCCCACCACCCCAACCCCGCATGCCCTCTCCCTCAGGCTACCTAACACCATGCCTTAATTCACGAGGCAATAAGGTTATCGACAAACAGAGGAGCAAGAGAACTTTCAACCCTACTAGAACAGAATATAAGAAACGCCAGGAAGAGGAGGAGAAAGGGCTTAAGGTGGTGTTGGCTCCTCCTCCTCCTCCTCCTCTTCCTCCTCCTCCTCTGCCTCCTAAACATCGTCTTAATCCAGAAAGCAATAAAGTCATCGACAAATATAGCAACTTTCAGCACTACGAGGACGAAAAATGGGAAACTTCCAGGAGGGGGAAAGATGAGGCTGAGTGTGGAGAGGAGGCTGCTGTGTGTGTTCTTGTTATACATCTTCATCAGTGTTTTGCAGCCGATGAAGGTTCGCTGTTATGCTAAGTGTGAGGCAGGCGGCTTGTACCCCCTCACCCCCAAACACACACACACACACACACACACACACACACACACACACACACACACACACACACACACACACACACACACACACAGGCAGATAGATAAAGATTGATAGATAAAGATACATACAGATATTAGTAGTACAGGTTCATATATATAATTCAGATACTAATAATTGGCCGCCCGTCTCCAAATTTCGTTTATAGAAGTACTTAGCGGACTTTTTTTGTTTCCATTTATTTTTTTCCCCTTGAGCTGCTTCCTTACCGTAAAAAAAGTTAAAATAAAGATAGATAGTTATTTCACTGACCGTAGTTGATAAGTTATCCATCAAAGTTACATAAGACTTACATCACATCGTTAATAACCTGTTTATATATTTTTTTTACATCAGAGGAAGCAATCAAAGGAGGGCAAACAAAAAAACTACTACTGCTCCCAAAGCTCATGGTGATAAAGAATTCCGAAAGAGTATTTAAATTATAACACGAAAAATATATAACAGTCGCAGTCCCGTCCAAGGATGAGAGACACATATAATTTGTCTCTCATCCTTAGTCCCGTCCACCTCCCATCAAGCCCACCCACATTTTGACACTGCAGGCGCTAAGTACAGGTCTCCCAGCACACCCAAGCAGACACCCTCCACACACACACACACCTCGCGACACCCCCGGCCCGGCGCAACCTGGGAGCAATTAGCGAGGAGCCGAGCACACGACCCTCGCTGGAGCCAAATGCCGCCGCCTCTCCTGCATTTTACTCCCTCTCCAGCTCCTCTTTCCCCTCTCATTGACCTGTTTACCTTCTCTTTCCTCCCTCGCCTTCCCCTCATTGCCCTGCTCTTTACCTTTCCTCCGTCGCTCCCTCCCTTAACCTTGCTCTTTACCCTCTCCTTCGCTCTCTCTTTCTAATTTGTCCTCCTCCCTTCTCCTCTTTCCTCCCCCTCTTGCTTTTTACCCTTCCTCCGCTCTCTATCTAGACGATACTCTTCCTTTCTCCTCTTTCCTTATCCCTCCCCCTGTCACCTTATTCTTTACCATTTCCTTCCCTCTCTTCCCTTTCCTCTCCTTCCCCCTGCCCTCCTTCCCTAACCTTGCTCTTACCCTTTTCCTTGCTTCCTCTACCCCGTCCTCCTCCTCCATCACCTTCTCCTCCCGCTCCTCGCCGCCGGGCCTGCTCAAATAAGGACATTCATCAGGACACAATGACACGTGCGAACGAGTGGCTCTGAGCCCTGATGAGCGCGGCGTGAAGTGCGAGGTCTTGTTCCTCTCACAACTCCCCGCCGAGGATTTGCAGCCCTCGGCCGAGCCCCCTACCCGCGTCAAGAGAGCCAGCCGTCAACCCAGACCGGAGTGAGTTGTTCCCGCCTGACACGCCTCCTCAGGGGACCCCGCCAGGACGTCTGCTTCAAGTGGGTTTTCTCGCACCTTCACCTTCGTCCCAGTCCCTCACTCATCCTCTCGCGCCTCAGACGGCCAAGTGCGAAAAAATTACTCGGCCACTTGAACACCTTAGCTCAGCACAGGAGACACTTGCAGAAGCGCCCCGAGCATGCCCTTATAAGTGAAGGCATGTAAAAGCTGCAAAATGACTCCCTTAACAAGCTTGGGGATAATTCTTGTAATCTTTGTAGCAGCGGCAGTCTTTTTCTCTCATTATACCTCCTGTCTCCTTACTCGGCTAAAATATAAATGAATGAATAAGCAAAGAAACGTGAAATTATGTGCTGAAGAATGAGAGTAACGATAACAACATCCATTATTTTGAGAGCCTCTTCATTTGGCCCGTCCCAGCAACCCATCGATCAACACCCTTAAGAAAAAAAAGAAAAAAAAAGACAGCCTTGGCCCCTTGACTCCCATCAGCCCCTTCATCTTCCCATCACCTCGCATTGGCCCCTTCATCCTCCCATCACCTCGCCTTGGCCCCTTCATCCCCCCATCACCTTGCCTTGAGCCGCGCCAGGAGTCAAGTCACGCTCGGCGCCCCTCACGACGCCATGCTGGGCAGCGACGCCATAAAGAGTCGCTACATAAACACGCCCTGACACCCTCACGACCCACCCAAGAGCTGACCTGACCCTCCATCGTGACACAAGCTGCTTCTGATAGTGGTGGTGATGATGATGGTTATGATGGTGATGTTGATGGCTGTGGTGGTGATGGTGTTGGTGTCTTTTTTTTCTTACGCTGAGGCAGATCAAAAGATATATTATAATAACCGCATTTTGCTGAATCTTTAGAGAAAATGAGATGCTGAAAGAGATGTTGGTTTAGGTGTGACGAAGAGACCTGTATTAGGCCCCTGGGGTGTTGTGTCAGTGTTTAAATGTGCGGCGGAGAGGAGGGGAGCGGGGTAAGACTTCAGTTATCATCAAATCTTATTCCTAATCTGTCTCAATACTTCCCCTTGAAATCGTATTAGTCATAGGAAGGAAAGAAGATTAAGATCAACTTATTTGTTACGACGCGACGAAGATATAAGTAACTTTGATCCGCTTTTCTCGTAACTATAAACTTTTGATCGAATCCAATCCCATCCCATCAAAGCCTCGCCCTCCCACCACCCTGTGATCCGCCCCCCCCCACACACACACCTTTCCTCTCACTCTTCTTGGCCAAAGCCTTTCTCTACCTTCTCCTAAGCCTCTTCCTGCACCTTTCAAGCCTCTTCCTGCCTTCTTCCTATTCGACCTATCGTCTACCTCATTCGTCCACTCCCAGTCATCCCAAACATAACCTAGACCAAGATGAGCGTCACGAGTGTTTCTGAGGGTCGCTGGAGGGTCTCGTAAAAAAAAAAAAAAAAAAATCATATCATATTACAGAGGTCGGTTTCTTAAATCACAGTTAGGTCAAACTTAGATTTTTCAGTAATGTAGTTGAATTACTTCAGTAGGACAGCATGAAGATTCTCCTAAACACATACTAACAAATGTAGCGTTGTAATAAAGAACACATACAATACAATACGGCACGTCATACGAGTAGCATTCACGTATAATACTCGTCCGCCGAACAGACAGCGAGGAGGCGGAGGATAGAATCATATATATCCGAAAGTATAACATATAAAAATAATTGGAAATAAATACTACATGTTCACGCATTTAAGGTTGCCAGGCCAGCTCAAGACTATTTATTTAGGGTCGCACCCAGAAAAGTTTGGGAACCACTGACCTAGACTATAATATGTTGTAGTCTCTCTCTCTCTCTCTCTCTCTCTCTCTCTCTCTCTCTCTCTCTCTCTCTCTCTCTCTCTATCACACATACACACACATATTCGTATACATAAACACACACAAACACACATAAACACTACCTCACATACCACACCGTCTCTCGACATACACACACACACACACACCGCGACCCTCGTCAAAGCCGCCTCACACACACTCGCCTAGCCTAACATACGCGGGTAAAAAGACCAACAAAAAATACAAAAAATATATGTATAAAAGCCTGTAACGCTCTCCTCCACCTTTACAGTTTTCACGGCTCACTTGAAAGACGACGAACTCCACGAAGGAAGAAAAAAAAAACTAAATAAACCGTCACTTCGCGATTAATACGAACATGCGTTTTTTTCCGGCCTTCCAACAAGTGTGTCGCGCGCAGAAACTCTCTCTCTCTCTCTCTCTCTCTGGTATCAATACTTTTAAGAGTGTTTTTGCGCCGGTCTCTGAAAACTGCCAACGCCTCGGGGCTGTTCTTGTCGGCGCTGCTGATGATGGTGATGATAAAAATGATGATGATGATGATGGAGTTGTGATTATAATAGAGATAAAAATGATGATAACTGTTAGCATTGTTACTGTAGGAAATAATAATAGTAATGAGAAGAAGAAGAAGAAGAAGAAGAAGAAGAAGAAGAAGAAGAAGAAGAAGAAGAAGAAGAAGAAAAAAGAAGAAGAAGAAGAAAAAAAAAAAGAGCAATCAGAAGAAAAAAAAGAATAAGAACAAGAACAAGAACAAGGAAAAATAAAAACAAGAAAAAAATGATGACTTATTGGTATTAGTATCAGTACCATTATCATTTAACATCATTATCATCCTTATCATCTTCGAGTTAACCCAACCAGTATTCGATCCGCTTATCCCTTACCTCCCCCTACCTCACCCACCCCATTATCCTCATCATTACTGCTGTCTTCATCACTAACACAAACCTCACCACAACAACAATCACCTCCAAATGCCTTCATCGTCATCATCAACACTATCAACATCACCTATCATTAGTCTACAGCACAAAAAAAGGATATTCTTAAACATTTTGACGTCAAGAGACACACATTTGACAAGGCTTTCGTTGGAGGTTTGGGCATTTCCAGGGGTAGTTTAATGACCCTCAAACTCCACCAAACACCACCAACACAAAACACCGGACACCAAACACCAATCAACACCATCAACACCCATCAATAGCAATCAGTAACGAATCACTGGAGGTGTGTGACCCTTCCTCTGTACCACGAGCCTACAGAATCACTCATGAGACCCCGACTGATTTCCTTTTCGGCCTTTATAAATAGTTGATGTGAGAGCTGGAAACGTCTAAGAATACCGACGAAAGACCTATCCGAACGCTATCCACGTCTGTCTTACGCACCTGTCCAACTCGCTAATAACCTCCCTTCACCCTCAGGTCAGCCCTCGCACAGGTAAGGGGGCCGGGGAGGTGGGAGGTGCAGGGGGCGAGGCAGTAAGTCGATAGGTTGCCCAGAGGTGTGATGAAGGGGGGGAAGGGGAAAGTATCATGCCAGGCTTACCTATACACACCTTTGGCACTGGTAGGCCTAACGAAGCAAGAGGAGGAGGAGGAGGCGGAGCTGGAGTAATGGAGGTAGGGTTCCCATACGGCAGAACCTTAATTAATAACATTTTTCTCACTTTCGCCTCACACCAGTACCTCCTTCCCTCCCTCCCTTCTCTCCTTACCTTCTCTCACCCTCCCTCCCTCCTCTCACCCTCACGTCTCCCTCACCACTCCCTCCCTTTCCCCTTCATCACCTTTCCTCTTCCCTCCCATTCCTTTCCTTCACAACTCTCCTCCCTCACCCCTCTTTTTTTCTTCCCCCTCACTTCTTATCTCAACACACACACACACACACACACACACACACACACACACAGACACACGGCACCATTCGCCTCTTACAGGATCGCATCAAACATTCAAGAGGAAGAGGAGGAAGAGGAGGCGACGTTAGTCAAGAAGCCTTTCATCTTATCTCCCTACTCAACAGCTGTCAAATTTCCTCTCTCTCTCTCTCTCTCTCTCTCTCTCTCTCTCTCTCTCTCTCTCTCTCTCTCTCTCTCTCTCTCTCTCTCTCTCTCTCTCTCTCTCTCTCTCTCTCTCTCTCTCTCTCTCTTCTACTGATACACGTAATTCACCGTGCAACGTGACGAAGGGAGGAAGGAGGAAGGATGGAGGAAGGAGGGAAAAAGAAGAAAAGGAAGAGGAAAGGGAGGAGGGGAGGAAGGAGATAATGGGTAGGGGAGTGAGAAGGAGACAGCGGAAGTGAGAAATGGTGAGAGGGTGGAGAAGGGAGGGAGAGGGAAGGAGGGAGAGAAGAGGAAAGAGGTGAGGAGGGAAAAAGACGAAAGAGGAGGAAGAGGGAGACTGAGGAATGGGAGGGAAAAAAGTGTATCTAAAAATGTATGAAGGGGGAGGGAGAGGGAGGGGAGGGGACAGCGGGTGGGAGGGAGAGGGAGGGGAAGGGACAGAGGGAGGGAGGGAGGGAGGAGGGATGGTAGGGTCTGCTAGGGAACTGGGAAGTGGAAGGGAAATAGGATACAGAATAGAGAGATAAAGAGATGCAGAGAGAGACAGATATACATAAAGCGCTCCATTCACACCAAGAGCTTCGAGAAAACATTGAAAAGAGATAGAAACGAGCGCCCATACTAAAAGCTCTCTTCCTAAGCCATTCCTTTGTGATCAACTCCACCATTATCAGTACGAGAGACAGAGATAAGCTCCCGTTGTACAGGTTCTTCATTCCTAACCCATTCCTTTGAGATCAACTCCACCATTATCAGCACTAGAGAGAGATAAGCACCTGTGTACAAGCTCTTCATTCCTAAGCCATTCCTTTGAGATCAACTCCACCATTATCAGTACGAGAGACAGAGATAAGCTCCCACTGTACAGGCTCTTCATTCCTAAGCCATTCCTTTGAGATCACTTCCATTACCGTCAACATGTTATCTACTAGCTACCAATGAGCAACTTTTGTGGGTTAATGGCTACCACCTACATCTACATTTTTTTTTCTTTAATATGTTATACTCTATGGAAGCTCTGCTGATTGCCCGCTCTCCAACAGTTTTTCCTAACCCCCAATGCGTCAGCTGTTACCAAACACCAGCAACAGAGCGGCTATGGTCCTCCTGCATCGCCTATACTGAGGGACTTCTCGCCTGATTTGGTGTCACCTGAAGCGGAGGAGACTATTGTAATCAGCCAAAAAGTGATTGAAAAGTCTAAAGTATTGGAAAAAGTAGAAACTAGTTGGAAAAGAGAAGTACTGATAGTTATGTATGTGGAATTGAACGAAGACAAAACAGTTTAAAAGAAGTAGGCGCCGAAAGAAAGATAAAACAGACAATGATAAAATTTAAAGTTGAATGACGAAAATCAATACGAAATCGAATAAAGAATGAAAAAAATGATAAAAATATATGGATGAGGAAAACACAAAAGAGAGAGAGAGAGAGAGAGAGAGAGAGAGAGAGAGAGAGAGAGAGAGAGAGAGAGAGAGAGAGAGAGAGAGAGAGAGAGAGAGAGAGAGAGAGAGAGAGAGAGAGAGAGAGAGAGAGAGAGAGAGATGGAAAAAAAAACAAAAAAACAAGCACAAAAACGACACAGACAAAGACAAACCGATAAAAATTTCCCAGTCCACCATTTGGTTCGCTCCCACCGCCATGAACCCCCCCCCCAGGAGCAGTGAAAGGTATTAATGACGGGCCGGGCACTGGTGAATAGGACACGGGGGGCGCGGCGGTTTAAATGGCCAGGCTGAGGTTAATTTATCAGGGCGAGACTCGGCTATGACACCAGATGAGGGGAAAAGAACGAGTAAAAAGTGGCTCGAGGCGTGTGTTCTCCCACGCCCCCAATGCTCCTGGTGGTGGTGGCGGTGGTGGTGGCGGTGTGGTAGGAGGGAGGGGTAATGTGTAAGCTTGGGTCAATGTATGTATGTATTTGTGTGGGGGGGAGGGAGGGGGAGGAGGAAGGTTGAATATGTGTGTGTGTGTGTGTGTGTGTGTGTGTGTGTGTGTGTGTGTGTGTGTGTGTGTGTGTGTGTGTGTGTGTGTGTGTGTGTGTGTGTGTGTGTGTGTGTAGCCGACTCTTAATGCAGGAAGGAAAATATTAACCCGACCGACATTATCTAAGCGAGGAGGAAGAGGAGGAGGAGGAGGAGGAAGAGGAGGAGGAAGAGGAGGAGGAGAGGAAGTTAAGAAATAAGAAAAACGGCTGAATAAAAAACCGGAAGAGAAATGAAATGAGAACCCTGAAAAAGAGGAAGAGGAAGAGGAGGAGGAGGAGGAGGAGGAGGAGGAGGAAGAGGAGGAGCAAGAAGTAGGAGTGGATATACGAGGAAAAAGGAAGAAAACTAATACCAGGAGAAGAAAACAGGAAGGGCGAAGCAAAACGAAGAAAGAGGATGAGAAGGAGAAGGAGGAGGAGGAGGAGGAGAGAGAAGGAGAGGGAGAAGGTGGAGAGAAAAAAAGAAAAGGAAAAAGTGTGTGGCAAAGGAAAGAAAAATGAACCAGCATAAGAAAACAGGAAGAGCGAGGCAAATGGAAAGAGGAGGAGAAGGAGGAGGAGGAGGAGGAGGAGGAGGAGGAGGAGGAGGAGGAGGAGGAGGAGGAACTAATAAAAGAGGAGAACATTTGTAGAGAGAAAATATAAAAGAACCACAGCAAGAAAACAGGAAAGCTTAGCAGAACGGAGGAAGAAGGATAAGAGGTAATGGAGGAGGAGTAGAAGAACGAGGAGGAGGAGGAGAAGGAGGTGTAGGAAGAGAAAAAGAAATAAGAGGAGGAAATACAAGAAAGAATACATAGAGAAAAATGAAGAAAGAAATAAAACCACCGAGGGAAAACAGGAAGGAAGGACAGAACAAGCAAGGCAAAGAAAGAGAAATACGAGAAGAAAATGGAGGAGAAGCAAAAGAACAAGAGGAGGAGGAGGAGGAAGAGGAGGAGGAGGAGGAGTTGCTTCAGGCGTGCATGAAAACCTAAGAGACAGTGGAAAGATTGTGGGGGATTGTGGATTGGGGCGATTATGGAAAATGAGGAGACGGAGGCTGAGGAGGAAAAGGAGATAAAGAAGAGGAAGAATTACAGACTTCCAAAAACCTGGGAGGAGGAAAAGGAGGAAGTGGATGAAGAAGAAGGGAGGAAAAGAGGAAAAGATAAAAAAACGAAGGAGTAGGAAGTGGAGTAGGAGAGAGAGAAGAGGAAAAAGATAAAACACGTTGACGAAGACAGCGGAGGAGGAGGAGAGAAGGAATACGAGGAGTTGGAGAAAGGAAAGAAAATTGAGGAGGAGGAGGAGGAGAAGTGGGAAGAGAAAAATGAGATATAGGAGGAGAAAAACGTAAAAGGCAGAGAATAAGAAACAAAATCGAAAAAAAGGAAAAGAGGAAGAGGAGGAAAAAGAATCAAGGCAGGACACACACACACAAACACACAAACACACACACACACACACACACACACACACAATCAGCTCCACCCATACAAGGTTCATTTCGGGCTTGGAATTAGGCTTTTGATGAGCTTATAAGGACAGAGGATGACAGGTTTCTTTCTGCCACTTTTGTCCCGACTCGGAGCTGACAAGGAGAGGGAGATTGAGAGGAAAGGGAGATAGGGGAAAGAAGAGATAGGGAGAGAAAAGGGGGCTTTATTGCTACTCTCTTTACTCTCCTTACTCGCTTCCCTACCTCCCTATCATCTACCACTTTACACTCTGCCCCGTCTTTTTCCTTTCCATCTCTCATAAACAAAGCTACGTGTCGGTCTACTTTCCTCAGTTTAATAGTAATACGACTGGAGATAAAAGAGAAAAGCCATGTTAATAGAGAAATGCGAGGGAGAGGAGAACTGGCAAACTCTCCCTTACTCTTCTCTTACTCTAACTCCCTTACTCTCTCCCTTATTCTAAAACATGGGAGACTTTTTCAAACTAACACAATCACCAACGCTGTCACCATTAACCTCACCACCACCAACACCATAGCCATCAAGATCATCACCACTAACAAGAGCGGCAACACCTCCTTCCACTATCATCCTCACAATCACTGCTAACATCACCACTATCACCTCCACCTCCAGTATCATCACCACCACCCCCACCCCCACCCTCTCCTGACCCAGACAAGCACCGGAGCCAAAATACACGCGTCTCCCTTGCTGCTGCTGATGATGATGATGGTGATGATCTATATTCTCCTCTTCCGGGCCGACAGTCAGGTGTGTAGGGTAATAGCACCACCACCACCATCACCATCACCACCATCACCATCACCACCACCACCAACACCACCATCACCACCACCAACATCACCAACAACAAGACAATCAACTACATAACCACAATACCACCAACACCACGACCAATAACAACAACCACAAGCACCACCAGTACCAGCACCACAACCACCACCAACAACAACACAACAATCACCAACACCACAACACCAATAACACCGATACCATAACCGCACCACCATCAACAACTACAAGAAAACAACCACAACCACCAAAACCAACACCAACAACAACACCATCTCCACCACTACCACCACCACCACCATGCAGTCGTCAGCACCTTGCACGGAGGAACGGCCGCTTCAAGGTCACCCCTACCGACGCCCGCACATTGAAACAAGTTCATACCCGGCAAAAGTTAATATTAGGTAGTAGTAGTAGTAGTAGTAGTAGTAGTAGTAGTAGTAGTAGTAGTAGTAGTAGTAGTAGTAGTAGTAGTAGTAGTAGTAGTAGTAGTAGTAGTAGTAGTAGTAGTAGTAACTGAATACAAGACACTTCGCTAATAATCTATATAACTTAAGAACATGACTTTCTCCTTCTATTCGTGGAGGCGGTGGCCGAGTTGTCAGCGTGCGGGCGTGATGACCCCGAGGACATAGATAAGAGTCCCACCAACCAACACTGACAATTTTCAACCATCCCCGAGTGGCAGCAGATCCCCTACATCTTCAATCAACTCTGACGTCAGCGATATTGTTCAAGTATATATATTAACTCGGTAGCTGCGGGGACCATGTTTATTAAAGGCCCCTCTAAGCGAGAATAATGAGAAAAATCATCACTCACGCGAACCATTTCATAATGTATATCAACGCATTTCTGATCAGTTTGTGCATCATCTATTTTGGGGGGTTTATATCATGGCAAAAATTTGGCCCGTCGCTGGCACCAGGTTAATAAACGCTTTTACTGTCCACATACGATCCTTGCCTTGTTTACTCTACTCAGCTGATTGTCTCCTATAAAGAAACGCTGAGGCCGCGCGGTGATCCAGATGAAGGGCCTGATGGATGCCCACCGCCACCCCTCCAATGATCAATAGCAACACCTTGATACGTGACTCGTATGCCCGGGGGGAGGGGGGGAAGGGGGAGGAGGGGAGAAGGCGGAGGTGGTCTGTATATATTTTTATGCGATATATTTTTATGATATTTTTTGAGGGTCGGTAATATTTTGCGAGATTAAATGTCATGTAGAAATTCCAATCTATCAGTATTTACATGTGATGGATTCAACTCTCATCTCTCTCTCTCTCTCTCTCTCTCTCTCTCTCTCTCTCTCTCTCTCTCTCTCGCTCTCTCTTTGAGAGAGAGAGAGAGAGAGAGAGAGAGAGAGAGAGAGAGAGAGAGAGAGAGAGAGAGAGAGAGAGAGAGAGAGAATAGTGGGGGGAGGAGGGTAGACAAGAGAGAACACGATCAAGCAACAAGTTTCTCCGCACAAAATTAGGAGGAAGAGGAAGAAGAGGAGGAGGAGGAGGAGGAGGAGGATAAAGCGGAGGAGGCGGTAAAGAGGCAGAGGAGGAAACCGATTACAAGGAGGAAGGAAAGGAGAAGAGACAGACAGGAAGATTAAAAGTGGAGCAGGAAGAGGGAGGAGGGGGGAGAGGAAAAGGGAAAGGGGGTTAGAGGAAATGAAAAAGCGTAAGGAGGAGAAGGAGGAGGAGGAGGAGGAGGAGGAAGAAGAGGGGTGACGTAAATCAGTGACTTGTGGAGTTCGATGAAGGGCTAAATGGTTTCCTGAGACACTAAGTGGGGTGATGCATGAGCCGGAGCGAGCCTTATAAGACTCACGGCCGAAAATACTCCTCGTGAACCTACCAATGAAGGCGACACTTGTGGCTTATATTAATTTGGCCCTACACCACTACTTCTACAGGAGGAGGAGGAGGAGGAGGAGGAGGAGGAGGCATAACTGAAGAACAAGAACACAAAGTACAAGAAGACTTCACCAGTTGACAGTCCGCGATATCATTAATGCAGACAAAAGGAGTCTATTGATATAAAAGAAGAAGAAGAAGCACATCAACAACAACAACAACAACAACAATAACAACAAGTAACATCCATCCTCAGTTCTGATCTGAGTGAATGAATGACACACTAACTCATCGATCAAATTCTGCTGTTCAGTCTGCGTGTGTGTGTGCGTAGCGTATTTGTGTGTGTGAGGGGGGGGGGGATGTTATACCTGAGCGACCAACAAGACTCATTTGCCGGTAAACAAAACACATCTGAGGCCGTTGACGAATCACGGCGAAGTGGGGCGCGGGGCGTGGCATCATCATCATTATCAGCAGCAGCAACAAGAGGACGCGGCATAGCATGGGGGCGGGAGCGTGGGCACGGAGGCGGGGAGAGCGGAGTGCGGGACAGGACAAGACAGTAACTAGACCCTCACACGGCTCCATGTTTCATCCTCCCCCGCACACTCGACGCTGTACAACTGTTCCCTGATGCACGTAACACTCGTAGCCAACCCCCGTGTGTGGTTATCTTTGTGCTTATGCCTAAAGTATCTCTCGCAATAACGAATAACACTTGGCAACCACCATCACACCTCCGAACACCTCAGCACACTCAACGCTGTCAACTTGTTCCCCGATGCTCACAACACTTGCCTCTCTTTCGGCCACCTCTTTGGATTCTTTTTAGGAGCAGCAAGTAGCGGGCTTTTTTATTATTATTGTTTCCTTTTTTTGTGCCCTTGAGCTGTCTCCTTTTGTTATAAAAAAAAAAAGCTCTTCCCTGTGTGGTGTTATATCAATGCTTATGCCTTAATGGTTGCCAAGTGTTTATTAGTTAGTGAGCAAGTGACTTAACACCCTTCTGAACACCTTCTCTGAACACTCGACGCTGCAAAACTGTTCCCTAATGCCCACAATACTCGCAGCTCCTCCCCGTGTGTGGCTATATATGTGATTGTGCCTTAAGTAACTCCCTCACTAACTAATAAACACTTGACAACCTTCATCATACTTCCTAGGTAGCGCTCTTCCTCTAAATTTCCCCGACCCACAAGATTATTTCGCCTTGTCCCCGTCTGTGGATATCTCTGCGCCCGTGCCTGAAGTAACTCCTTCAAATACTAACAGCACTTGGCAATCATCATCACACTTCCTAGGTGGCACTCTTCCTTTAAATTTCCCCAACCCATAAGATTCTTTCGCCTTGTCCCCATCTGTGGTCATCTCTGCGCCCGTGCCTGAAGTAACTCCTTCCATTACTGACAACACATAGCAATCATCAGCACACTTCCTGGCTACCCTTCCATGGTACTCCCCCACACATATAATTCTTGCTGTTGTCTGTTGCTCTCTATAGGTGCACTGAGTGACGTCCGCAGTGCACAACGGTAAACGTATGACACCTAAAGCCCGTCCCCTGCGATTGGCACGGATTTGGCCTTCACTGGTAGCCTGGTAACATACAGTCCCAGGTCTTTCTCTGGCTCTGTGGTGGATAGTGGAGTGTTTCCCATGTGGTATTGGTGTGCTGGGTATCCCCTTCCAAGGTTCAGGACTTCACATTTTTCTTCATTGAATTGTAGCAGCCACTTTTTGTTCCATTCCTGTAGGTTGGTGAGGTCTTCTTGTAGGAAATCCGCAGTCAAGGGGTTAACAACACACTTCCTGGCCAGCGCAGTAAGTCGCTCCATCACACTCAATGCACACAAACGCCTCATCACTATGCACATGTAAAGCTCCTCAACACTTCCTATCACCGCCGCTGGGCACACGGCACAACGCGAGGGACCGTGACAAGAGGCACTCCGCGGGCTGCCTCAGAACGGTAACACTTCCGAGGGCGTGGCGAGGACACACCCGACACTTACACGGCGGGATACACAACTCACGCGGCCACGAAGGGCTACACTGACTGGCGGGCCGCAGCGAGGAGCCGTGCCACAGTGCCAAGTTCCCAAGTTCAGTGTGTGCCAGCCACCAGCTGTGCCAGACAGACAGACTTCCCCTCTTCTCCTCGGGCCCTTCCTCCCACTCTCCCTGCTCATCCCCGTCACAGCAGCTATTCATAGAACTATAATAGCGGCGCGCCAACTTGATCACTCTCGCTGCAGCTGTTCTCGGCTCCTCGTAAACAACCCAAGACAAGTTGAGCGTCGAAGACATGCCACGTGGGGCCGCGAAACACAACAATGACCCCCCCTTACCTCAACCCCTCCCCCTCCTCCTCTTTCTTCCCCTTATTGCTGTCATCCTCCTTTTCACCTCCTTCTCTTTCTACCTCTTCTTGCTGTCATCATCCTCCTTCTTCTCCTCCTCTTCCTCCTCCTCCTCCTTTTCGTCCTCCTCCTGCAACCACCAAGTTCACAAACCAGAGCTAAACACAAACACGTTACTCTCGGTGTGCGTGGCGGCAATCTGAGGCACCAAGGGCATGAAGGAAACATTCTTCACACACACACAACAGTAACAACGCGTGGGAGGCCGCGGGGGAGGGGACGAAGGGAGAGGGAAGGCCTGGGAGTGGGAGGAGGAGTAAAGGGGGCCCGGGAGATGGTGCGAGAGACAAGAGTGGTGAGCAGGGCGAGAGGAAGTGAGGAGAGGAGGCAGTCATGATGAGCGGGCGGGCGGGAGGCTGGGGATGCATGACAAGCAGCCTCTTCTTCGACTCTGACTGCGCCACTGATTGTTACCGAGGAAAAAGTGCCTTGACGAAATAAAGAAGGCGATGGGGATGGACTGCAAAGACGGGACAACAAAAGCAGACCGGAATGGAGTATTTTAGAGTGGAAGGGGCTGGATAGAAGAAGCTTGATGGGGCTGGAAACGGAAGGGGCTAGGAAAGACAGGAAAGGAGGTTGGAATAGAGAGATAAATGCAGGAAAAAGTGCCTTGACATAATAAAGAAGGCGATGGGGATGGATTGCAAAGAGGGGACAACAAAAGCAGGCCGGGAATGGAGTATTTTAGAGTGGAAGGGGCTGGCTAGAAGCTTGATGGGGCTGGAAACGGAAGGGGCTAGGAAAGACAGGAAAGGAGGCTGGAATAGAGAGATAAATGCCTGTACGGAGGACTGGAAGGGATTATAATTATGGAAACGAAAGTAATAGAAGAATACGCAAAGTGGGGATATGAAAATGAAATGGGACATGTTTATAGCTCGAGGAAGGGACAAAAATGGTAGAAAAGATTACGTAGGGAGCTGAAGGGACAAAAAGACAGGATAGAAGGGAACAGGAAAGCAGAGTTATGGATGTAAAGGGAATGGATGGATGGAGCTGGTGAAGTTTGCTTAGCTTAGGTATCAGGACACCTCTCCTCCTGAAATTGACCTCTCTTTCGGCCACCTCTTTTGATTCTCTTTTGTAGGAGCAGCGAGTAGCGGGCTTTTTTTTATTATTGTTTCCTTTTTTTGTTCCCTTGAGCTGTCTCCTTTGTTGTAAAAAAAGAAGAAGAAAAAGCTCGGTTTGGCTTGGGGAGTGAGGGGTCAGGATTGGAGTTGAGTTGGGTTGGGCTGGTTTGAAATGGGGTAAGTTAGGTTAGGTTAGGTCAAAATAGGATAATATAATAGGTTTACTTTGGTTATATACGACAAGAGAGAGACTTGGAACAGAGGGAACGACGAAAACACAGGAGATCTAGTTAGGTTGAGTCAGGTTGTGTTAGAAGAGTTTACTTTGGTTATATACGGCAAGGGAGAGACTTGGAACAGAGGGAACGACGAAAGCACAGGAGATCTAGTTAGGCTGAGTCAGGTTGTGTTAGAAGAGATTTAGTTTTGTTATACTAGGCACGAAAGGGACGTGGAGCGGAAAGAAAGGAGGAGAAAAGCACAGGAACTCAGGCTAAGTTAGATAAGGCTATTTTTTTCAGTAAAGGAAGCAGCTCAAAGGCAAAAAAATAATACTAATGAGAAAAAATAGTCTGCTAATCACTGCCCCTATAAAAAAAAAAAGTTTAGAAGTTAGTTAGAATAGGTTTGCTTTGGATATATTAGGCAAGGAAGGAACGTGATGCGATGGGAAAGAGGAAAGGACAGGAGGTTAAGTTAGGTTAGGTCAGGCTGGGTTAGGAAAGCACTGGAGGTTAGATTAGGTTAGGTCAGGCTGGGTTAGAATAGATTTGATGTGATTATAAAGCAAGACAGTACTTGGAGCGGAGGAGAAGACTGAGGAAGGGACAGGAGGTTAAGTTAGGTTAGGTCAGGCTGGGTTAGGAAAGCACTGGAGGTTAAGTTAGGTTAGGTCAGGCTGGGTTAAAATGGATTTGATGTGATTATAAAGCAAGACAGTACTTGAAGCGGAGGAGAAGACTGAGGAAGGGACAGGAGGTTAAGTTAGGTTAGGTCAGGCTGGGTTAGGAAAGCACAGGAGGTTAAGTTAGGTTAGGTCAGGCTGGGTTAGGAAAGCACAGGAGGTTAAGTTAGGTTAGGTCAGGGTGGGTTAGAATAGATTTGAGGTGATTATAGAGCAAGGACGGTACTTGGAGTGAAGGGAAAGAAAGAGGAAAGCACAAGAGGTTAATTATAGGTTAGGTCAGGATGGGTTAGAATAGATTTGATGTGATTATAGAGCAAGGACGGTAATTGGAGCGGAGGGGAAGACTGAGAAAGGGACAGGAGGAGGTCCGGGCAGCAGCGTCGTTCCCTGTGGCCGTGTTTGCATGTCGGCCGCGGAAGAGCTGCGGCGCCCCTATTACTATGCCCGCCGCGTCCCCGCCAACAACTCACGGCAGCCGGAATCTTCTCGCGGCCAGATTTATGAGTCTTGTGGAATTTA